>NC_060268.1:92458454-92718962 GCF_021613505.1 Equus quagga | reverse complement strand
CCGTACATAGTTGTATATCTTAGTTGTGGGTCCTTGTAGTTGTGGCATGTGGGACGCCGCCTCAGCGTGACCTGATGAGCAGCGCCATGTCCGCGCCCAGGAACTGAACCCTGGGCCGCCGCAGCGGAGCGCACGAACTTAACCACTCAGCCACGGGGCCGGCCCCAAAAAAAGAAAATTTTGACATATGCTGCATGAATGAACCTTGAAGACAGTATGCTCAATGAAATCAGTCAGTCACAAAAGAACAAATACGATATGATTCTACTTATATGAGGTATCTAGAGTGGTCAAATTCATAGAGGCAAAGTAGAAGGAGGTTGCCAGGGGCTGGGGGAAGGGGAGTGGGGCGTTAGTGTTTAATAGGTATCGAGTTGAGTTTTGCAAGATGAAAGTGTTCTGGAGATGGATGGTGGTGATGGTTGTATATCAGTGTTGCTATGCTGCTTGCCACTGAACTACACTTAAAAATGGTTAAAATGATACATTTTGTTTAATGATCTATTTTACCACAATTTAAAACATTTTTAAGAAACAAATACTATGTATTCACAAAAACCTATGAATTTACAAAAGTATAAAAATTGACTGGAAATGGACACCTCACATTTGTAATAATGTTAACATTGTGGAAGGGGGCACTGACAAATGGGGATGGGGATCAAAGGATTATCTTTCGTGTATATATTTTATAAAATGATTTGATGCACCTATGACAAAGGGATAAGTTCTGAGTGGGAAGGCAGATGTTTGTCACATTATTCTCTGTTGTTGTGAGTACTGTGGGGTCAATTCCCACTCCTGGGGCCCCTGTGGACAGCAGAGCTGAACCCAGCCTGGTCTTTTTGCACCATCCTCTCACCTTTCAGCACTGCTGTTCATGGAGTTTTCATGGCCCATTTTTCCGGCAGTGGGTGGCCAGGTCCTTCTTCCTAGTCTGTCTAATCAGGAAGCTCAGCTAAAACCTGTCCACTACGGGGGACGCTGCTGGTACGTGAAATACCAGTGGCACAGCTTTCAGCATCACAGCAACACACAGCCGCCACAGGATGGCAACCGACAGACAACACGCAACAGTCTTGGTTCCCTGACCGGGAAATGAACCACTAGACCACCATTAATCTCTGTATCCTTATGTAAATATAGAAATGTAATTTTAGCAAATCTCCAGAAAAGAATAAATGCAATTATAGTATTAAGAAACAAGAGAAAGACAGTGAATGAGGGAGGGCAGGAGGGAAAAAGAAAACCTGGAAATCTAGCAGGTTCTTAGCTCTCACTTCTAATATAAGAGCTGTTCGAAGGGACGGTCAGATCCCCAGGGTGGCCAGGAATCTCTCTGTCTTCATTCTAATTCTAGGCCAGAAGTAAACCTTCCAGGTCCCAGCCCAGCAAAAGCCAAAGTAAATACACATGTAACCTGTGAGGTGCTCCAGACTTAAGGTCGTAATGTATTAATGCTCATTTCCTGATGTTGACGATTGTAGTTGAATTACATAGGAGAATGTTTTTGTTTAAATATGAAGGTATTTAGGGGGGAGAGCGCACCAGGTCAGCAAATTAACCTCAAACGGTTCAGGGAAAAAAGTTACTTATCCCATTTGTCTGTTTAAAAAAAAAACTATTGAATTAAAAAAATATCTCCCATATTGGCTCAGATCAAACAGGTTACCTACGGAGGCCTCAGACTGAATCCAGATCCACTAGCTGCTTCAGACCTGATCTTTCCTATTCCCAGCAATCGGGGCTGACCTCAACTGTGGTCATTCTTGTCTGGCTAAAAAGACTCAGGAGTGTGGCAAAAAGAGAGAGAGGTTCTGGTCCCAATCCTGTCACGAACCAGTTTTCTTCACCTCTCCAAGCTTCATATTTCTTCTCTAAAATGAGACAAAAATTCTACCCTGCATCTCTCCTCTGGTTATTATAAAGAACAGACGAGGTAACACATGCCAAAAGGTTTTGTAAAACATGAGGCCCTGTGACGATCTCTTGATCTTTGCATTTTCTAAAGGTACAAAAGGGATTAATGTTTGTTAAATGTCCTGAAACTCTAGTTTTAAGCCACTTAAGAACTGAAGACTAATTTTAAAACTTCGGTAAATATTGTTTTTAAAAGTGTAAGGAAGTACTTTTAAAAATCCTGTAAGCATGCCCGTCAAAACTAATTAAAAAAAAAATTAAAACCAGAATTCTCCAAAACGTACCAAACGCTGGCCTGCCTTTAAGGGGATTAAACTTTTGAACTTTGTTTATTCGTTTATCTGGGACCGTCTTGAAACTCGTTTTCTTTTAAAATCACCTTTTGGTTGCCCTTCATCTTTTTTTCCCCAAAGCAACTGCACTGGGGCCTTTTTTGGGTAAATAACCATCATGGTCCAAAACGAAGTGGCCTTTGACCTCACAATTTCCCCATCCCCCAGTTGCACCCTTTTCAAAGGGACTTGATGCGCATCAGGTGCTCGGCAGCGACCACGATCCGCACGCGGTGGTCCCGCCATGCGGCCGCCACAAACAGCTCCGCCCCTCGCCCAGGCCCCGCCCAGCGCCGGACTCCATGGGCGGGGCTGCCCCGGAGCCACTTCCGGAGGCGCCCGGAAGTTCCTGTCGCTTAGCAACCAAAGGACCCTGCCATGTGATGGGGCTGAGACCTCGGGGTTGGGGGGGGCTACCGACTGCGGCCAGTGTCCGCTACAATCTGCCTTGCTCAGCAAGCGCTGCCAGTAAGCAGGTGGCGCTCCTTTCCCACATCTGTCATCCCGTCCAACTTTCTTAATGAGGAAGACCACTATCGTTTTTTGAGCACCTACGTGTCAGTCTCCACCAGGCACGTCACATAATCTAACCCTGGAAATAACACAAGCTATCTCACTGATCAGGAAGCCAGGCTCAGAGGGGTTGAGACCTCAACTTGAGGGACCAGTCCCAGGACGCACACAACTGGAACCCTGCCCTGATGAAGGGCAGGTATCCCGCCTACCGGTTCCCCACTCGGGAGGCTGGAGAAGGAGCAGCAGCAACTTAAATCTTCACCTCAAATACTTTATTTTCCATAATGACTTATGAACTAGGGCTTATATAAGCCCAAATCCCTGAGGGGCCAGAGACTCCACCATGCAAAATCGCAAACAGACCCAAGGGAGAAAGGCAGTGAATGCACTAGAAATGGGTGGGGTGCATCTGATTCCCACAATCCAGGGTTCAGCTTAGTTGGCAGGAAATCTTCGGCAGGCGGAAAAAAAACAAGTGTTTTGGCCCCTAATATCTGGGCTGAGTGAACCAGGAAGGGAGCAGGGGCGGCACGGAAGGGCTGGAGTATGAATCCTCTCCTGCCTGAGTAAGGCTGGAGCCTGTGCCACCTGGTGGCTCCAAGCACCGCTCAGAGTGTCAGCCCCCGCTCCTTAAGCAGCTGCTTGAGAGCCTCTTCCAGCTGCCGGTTTGTTCCCTGAAGCCCCTTCACCACCTGTGCTGCCCACTCGAAGTATTCCTGGACTCTCTGTTCGGACCATCCTGCAGAAGAACGGACAGAACGCTGCTCTCATGTAGCCTCCAGGACAGCCGCGGATGGTGCTTGTCCCGGAGGACTTGGGGCAGGGCCTTGGGAAGGGTTCCTGATCTGTCCTGAAAACTTCCCCTTGGCCCAGCCATCGTATTTCTACTGTATGAAGGAAGATCAGAGTGGTCTGGTAGGATTCGTTTGGGGAACGCCCAGGCTTTTTTTTCCCAGGGGAACTGACCAACCTGTGCCTCCAGAAGGTGGACACCCCTCCCCTTTCCCTGAGATCAGGTTGGGGCGCGTACCCTCTGGGGTGCAGCGATTCAGGTCCCTCAGATTGTACAGTTTGTCTGCCAGCTTCACCAGTTTCGCCCCCGGGCTGCTGTGGGGCGCCTGCTCCACCTGCAGCCGCTTTCTCTCCAGCTTGGGCAGAGTCTTGTCATCCGTCACCTCCTCCACCAGACGGCGCACTTGCGCCCCGAAGTGCAGCTCCACCTCATCCAGGGTGGTGTCCGTGTCCTCCACGGTGTCATGGAGCAGGGCTGCCTGGGGACAGGCTTCCACTCAGCCCTGGGACGCCGCCAGCCAAGGGGTGCCCGGAGCTGAATGGCGCCCGTGATCCCCACCCCAGCCTCCTGGACGAGAAGGAGGAAGTTACCTGCAACACCACAATGTCAGTGATTCCCGCCTCATGGGTCAGGATCCGAGCCACACCTGACGGGGCAAAGCAAGAAGTCAGACCAGAGGGAGCCCCAGGGCGGCGCGTTGTGGGTTTTGTAGAGCCAGATGTGGCCCATCACTAACTGGGTGACCTTGGACAAGTCCTTTGCTCTCTTTGGATGCGAAGTGTACAAAGGGGACAATCATGCCTGCCGCCTAGGGTTGTTGTGAGGCTTAAACACGAATAGCGTCTGGCGCAAAGCTGGATACACAGTCGGTGCTCAGGAAGGAGCGAGCCCTCCGCCTGCCCTTCCCGGTCCCCACCCCCTAGACGCCGCTGCGGTTGCTCCCCGGGCGGCGCGCCCACCGATAGGGTGGTTGATGTAGGGGGTCCCTTCGGGGTCCTTCCGCCGTTGCCATCGGTGCTTGCGAGCCGCGAAGTCTGCAGCTTCCAGCAGCCGCGCCGCCTCGGAGCCCATCGCACGGGTCCGGCGGACGACTGCAGTCCCGGGAGCCCGGGGAGCCCGGACGGAGCGTCCACAGCGCCCCCTGGCGCCGCGGAGGCCCGGGGATGGCGGAGTGTGGCCCGGACGCGTTCCTCCGGGGCTGACCCTCCCGGCAGACAGCGCGGGGTGCTGGGCAGCTGTCCTCAGCATCGCAGCCCTGGTTCAGTGCGCTCTGCTGGGGGTGCAGGAAGAACATGGGCTGGCTCTCTAGGAGCCCGTAGTCTGGAGGGAGGAGGAAGACCGACAAGAAATAAGACAGTGGGCTCATGGTGTGCGCACCGGGGACTGGGTTACGGTGGAGGAAGGGCCATTCACTTAGCCTCTTAGTCAGAGGCAGCTTGTCTCAGGAGGGGTCCCTCCCTTCATGAAAAGTCAATCTTCAACCTGTCAGGGCTCTGAAAATTCTCAAAGAGCTTTAAAAAGTAGTTCTCCCTGCAGGGATGGGCCTGGTTGCTCTGGGCATGGGAGCCTCATTTTGGGGCCCAGAACTTCTGGAAATTGGAGCCTACACAGCCCTACCTAATTGATTTAGATTTCAGCTCCCAGGCCGCAGTGATGTCTCTGCAAGAACCGTCTTCTTTGCTCTCAGGTGCTGGGACAAAATTTCTTTCTTGTGCCACAAAGGTTCCTGCTTCAGTCCCCAGGCACCTGCTGTGGGCCCGTGGGGTGATGAGTGTTGACACTGCTGTTCTGGGAGCATGGTGTTGTCAGGCCTCAGTAGGCACTAGAACAACACTGAACACTGCTGGCTGGTGGCCTCCGGCCTTCTGGATTAATTCTCTGTCCCCGTGGGTGGCAGCCATGAGGTAGGAGGGGTCAGAGGGCCCCAGAGGCCCCAGAAGAGCATTCCCTGTGAAATGGGGCTCGTTAGTTGGGAAGTATACTCCAGGCAGACAGGTAGCCTCTGCGCTCTGGCTGGTAGCTGGGGCAGATGAGGGCTGAGGGAAAGAGCTAACGAAAGGGCCTGCCTCTAGTCTTCAGCTAGTGTTGGTGGTTGCCATGATGCAGAGGTTAGGGAGGGAACATCCAGACGCTGGAGCTCAGGTCTCCGGGGCCTGACATGGAACAATCAGAATTCCCAGGGCTTCCACACAGCCGGAAAGTTGAGAGTGGGTGGAGAGAAACATATGTGGCTCTAAATGCTTATCTGTTCTTCTGGCTAATGGCTGAACTTCTCTCTCATCCCTCATCCTGTCCTCTAGTCTTCTGAGCCTTTTTCCCTTCAGCTCAGAAAATCCTGGGCCGCTGGGAGCCGCAGCCCCCATTTTCCAACAGAAGATAGGAACAGTCACTTTCATCCCTCTCTAGAAGTCTGTGACAGGAAAGCTTCGAGTTTGTGTTAATGGTGTCCGCGGGCCTTGATTTTCATTTCCGTGCCGTCTGCAGCCATGGCTTAGAAAGACAGAGATCGGGGCTCCCAGGACCCGGGCTGAGGCGGAAGTGACTCTCATGGACTTCCAGAGGACGCAGGGCCTTTCGCTCAGGGGCCTGTCTGGGGGGCTACTGCTGGTCTTCAGCTGGATGACCCTTTCCCAGCAGACCTCTCTCTCAGGTACAGCACTCTCCTCTGCCCCATGCCCCGCTTCAGGTCCCCTATTCTCCCAGCTGGGAAGCTGATGGGGCGGAAGGGAGCCGGTCCACCTGAGAATGGCTGATCCCTTTCACTCTCCTCCAGGGGTGGAGCGGGGTGTGGGCGGACCCTTCCGGCTTGTCTCCAGCCCCCTTACTCCTCCCTTCAGCATTGGCCCGCCACCCTCACTTGTGCCAGACCACCCGGGAGGCAGGCGGCCGCCACTACCCTGGTTTCTTCTGTCCTCGGCTCTCTGACACTCGCGAGGAAGCCTACTGCTGCCACCTGCAGGCGGCAGGGGGCTCCTGCTGCACCCGGGCTGAATTCGAGGCCCTGTACCGAGTCAACCTGTCCTCCCTTCCGCCTCCGCCCACGCTCAGGTGCGACCTCCAGCCCCAGAGCCGCCGGAGCAGGGGCAGTGTGGTCCAGGATCTGGGGCTCTGCTCCTAAATGCTGGGGTGGGGGGCTTGTAGCGTGTAGACTAGTGGAGGGACAGACCTCAAACAGAAAATCACGTAAATACGTGATTACAAACGATTCCGCGAAGGAAAAGTTGAGGGGCTGTGAAAGCCGGTAACAGGGAGCCATTGCATGTGTCGTGGGACCGGGGCGGGGTGGGCGGGGCGGGTGTCAAGACAGAGGATCTCGTAGTCTGTGGATTGCACACGTTCTAGTCGAGGTTTTCAATCCTGAATCTGTGCATGGAGGGCTTTAGGGTACCTGTGAGCCTCCTAAATTTGTATTTCACAAACGCTACTTTTATCAGAGGAGGGGGTCCCGAGCTTCCTCCCGACTCTCGGGGGCTCTGTAACCCACAGGATGCAGCAGCGAGAGTGCGGCGGGCCAGCACCCTGATGCTCTCGCCTTTCCCGCAGGGGCCCGGGCCCTCTCCTCGCGCTGGGCCTCTACAGCCTGCTGCTGGTGGTCCTGATCAGCGCAGACCTCGCGCACTTCTGCCGCGGTCGGGGCCGGAGCCGCAGCCGGCCAGCCCCTCGGTCCTCCGCCGCGCGCCCCCTGCAGGTCCCGGCGGGAACACACTAGGCAAGCCCGGGGCTTCTCTGCGCCTGCGCACCCAGGCCGAGCGCCCCGCCTTGGCCCCGCCCCCGACGCGCCCCTCCGTGGCCCCGCCCCTTCTCGTTCACCGCCTTGGACGCCGGACTGGGGCGGGGCAGCGACTGCAGATTCCTGAGCCCTGACCCACCCCCGCCCCAGAGACTGCGGCTGCGCGGGCCCGGGACATCTGCATCGTGATGACTGTGAGTGGTCCAGGGACCCCCGAGCCCCAGCCCGCCGCCCCCGGGGTGCGTACCCATCCCCCCGCACCATCACCTCTTCGCTCCAACTCGGACCATTCCCCGGCCTCCTCCTCCCTCCATCTTGGCCCTCAATGGGACTCGTCCGCGACACGCAGCCTCCTCTCCTCCGTACTCCCCGGCTCTGCCCTGAGCCCATCTCCGACGCCTCCACCCGTTCCCCCCACAGGCCAGCTCAGTGGAGCAGCTGCGGAAGGAGGGCAACGAGCTGTTCAAATGCGGGGACTACCAGGGAGCCCTGACGGCCTACACCCAGGCCCTGGATCTGGGCGCGACGCCCCAGGACCAGGCCATTCTGTACCGGAACCGGGCCGCCTGCCACCTCAAGCTGGTGAGGGAGCGGCTGCTCTTCCCCTGGCCTGCCGGCCCCGATTTGCCCATCTCGCTGCTCCTCGGGCCCCGGCTGGGCATTCACCTCCCCAGGCCACCCACACTTGTCAGAAATCTTTGGGCTTCTTGGTCTGGGGGGCGGGGGCGTCGATCAGGTGACCGTAGAGAACAGCCCTCCGCTCCCATTAGTGCCCTGGAAAGGAGATGGCCAGCCCCTCAGGCCTCTGTGCCTTCTCTTTCAGGAAGATTACGACAAGGCCGAAACGGAGGCATCCAAAGGTAGGGTGCTGCCGGCCCTTGTGGGGAGCTGTGGGGCTTCTGTGGTGGGCAAGGACCCTGGGACCACCGCACCTTCACAGTCGCCTTTCCTTTCGCCCCTGAAACACATCTGCCTTCTTTCTTTCCCACTTCCTCGGGTGTCTCCTTTTCTGCAGCTACTCTCACCCTTTCTGAGGCTGGAGTGCTGGGCCCCACATTCGTCCCCCCACCTTCCTCTGGCCCTCGAGATCTTTCCCTCTTGCTCTTGCCTGGAGACGGAGGCCTCATGGGTGCTGACAGAGCTCCCGTTTCTGCTCAGCCATTGAAAAGGACGGCGGGGATGTCAAAGCGCTTTACCGACGCAGCCAAGCCCTAGAGAAGCTGGGCCGCCTGGACCAGGCTGTCCTTGACCTGCAGAGATGTGTGAGCCTGGAGCCCAAGAACAAAGTTTTCCAGGAGGCCCTGCGGAACATCGGGGGCCAGATTCAGGAGAAGGTACGTGAGTGACCAGGAGAGAGCAAGGCACTGACTGGTGGTAGAGGGGCACTGGTCCACGGGCCTGGGTCAAGGGTGTAAAGATAGTTCTCCAGAGAGGAGGTACCTATGGCCAGTGAACTTGTAGAATGATGCTCAACGTTGCCAGCAGTTACGGAAAAGCAAATTAAAATAGCAAGGGGCTGTAGTTTTGGTGGTCTAAGCATTTAAAGTTTGTGTACTTTGCTAGAAGGAGGGAGGCAGACACAGAAGTGGTGAGGTTAGGGGGACATGGCTCACGCATGACTCCTGGAGGGGATATGAGTTAGCACAGCTGATTTAGTACAGCTCCTTTAGAGAGCACGTTAGCATGTCTCTTAAAATTGTAAAAGAGTGGATCTTGTGATCCAGTATGTTTACTTCTTGCTGTCTGCTCTAGAGAAGCCTTGCTGTGTGCACAAGCAGGCTGGGTATGTTTATTTTGGCTTTGTTTGTAGTAATAAAGTCAAAACTTGCCTAAATGACCAGCAGTAGGGGAATGGCTAAATAGCCTGGGTGATGTCCTTCCTACAGACCCTGTGTTGTAGTTGCTGAGAACAGGTAGACCCACAAGTGTGGACATGGAAGGCAGATACTCGTCAAATGGAAAAAAGCAAAATATACAATAACATGTATAGTACAATACCACTTATGTTAAAACAATCCCGCATGTATACACCCAAAATATGCCATGTTTTCTGTGGGTCTGCTTGGGTAGGTAAACACAGAGAAAAGTATTTTTTTGGTTTTTTGAGGAAGATTAGCCCTGAGCTAACATCTGCCACCAATCCTCCTCTTTTTGCTGAGGAAGACTGGCCCTGAGCTAACATCTGTGCCCATCTTCCTCTACTTTCTATGTGGGACACCTACCATAGCATGGCTTGCCAAGCGATGCCATGTCCGCATCCGGGATCTGAACCAGTGAACCCTGCGCCGCCGAAGCGGAACATGTGCACTTAACCTCTGCGCCACTGGGCCGGCCCGCAGAGAAAAGTATTTTAAAAGACATACATCTGGGGCTGGCCCCGTGGCCGAGTGGTTAAGTTCGCGCGCTCCGCTGCAGGCGGCCCAGTGTTTCGATGGTTTGAATCCTGGGCGCGGACATGGCACTGCTCATCAAACCACGCTGAGGCAGCGTCCCCCATGCCACAACTAGAAGGACCCACAACGAAGAATATACAACTATGTACGGGGGAGGGGGGAGCTTTGGGGAGAAAAAGGAAAAAATAAAATCTTTAAAAAACAACAACAAAGACATACATCTGGGGCCGGCCCGGTTGCCTAGCAGTTAAGTTCATGTGCTCCACTTTGGTAGCCCAGGCTTTGCAGGTTTGGATCCTGGGTGTGGACCTAGCACGGCTCTCAAGCCACGCTGTGGCAGGCGTCCCACATAAAATAGAGGAAGATGGGCACAGATATTAGCTGAGGGCTAATCTTCCTCAAACAAACAAACAAACAAACAAAAAACATACGTCAAAATGGTATGTTTGTGTGACCTCTGGGGAAAGGAATGGGATTGAGGGGGATTTTCAAAAGAGAGCTTGCTTCGGCCATTAATTTTTTTTTAATAAAGAGACATCACTTGTGTGGTACATATATTTAAAAATTAATTTAAGAGGAAGAACCTGGCAAGCAGGTCGCCTGGGCCTGGCAGGAGACTGTGCTGTGACGGGTTAGTCATGTCTGCACAGATGCACGAGGGAAGGGGGGCAGCATGCATACTAGGCAGCTGTCCACGTCTGGGACCCTGGGGAGAAAGAGTACTCATTGAGAGTATTTTTAGAAGCTGTCAAAAAGAGAATTCTGGAGCTGGAGGGAATGCTAGCAGCTGCCTCATGGCCTGCCGGCTTCTTCACAGGAGGCATAAATGTTGAGTTCGGTGCCAGGGGAGGAGCACCGTGCTGCCACAACAGAGATGGCACCACTGGCGGTGGGTTGCCTCGTGGCTGGCAGGATGCCTCCCCTTCTGAGTGGCACTGCCTTCAGCATCGGTGCTGCCCCTGCTGCCCGAGAGGGAAGCAGTCAGAGAAGTAAACAGCCTCGGGAAGTTCAGGAGAAGCTGGCTGGCGAGTCTCTTCCTGCCCAGGGTTGCTTGGTGCTAGCTTGAAGCCCAGGCATCCTTGCTGGGCCTCCCAGAGACAGGCTCCAGGCCTGGGAGGAGCCAGAGAGAACAAATGGGCAACTTGTTGTCTCTGGCCAGGAGAGGTGATGTTGTTCATGCTTTGTTGGTTTGTCATAGGTGCGATACATGTCCTCGACGGATGCCAAAGTGGAGCAGATGTTTCAGATACTACTGGACCCGCAGGAGAAAGGCACTGAGAAGAAGCAGAAGGTATAGGGCCCGGACTGCGTGAGTGGGGCTGAACTCCCACGAGAGCTGCCCTTCCATAGCACCCTCCCTGTGTGCTGACGTTGCCCCCGAAGCCCCTGTTGGCCTGGTCTGCTGGATGTCACTCCTGAGATCGTGCCGCTGGGCCCACAGACCCTGGGTGGGAGCTCAGAGGGCCTGCCCCTGAGTGTGAGTCATGCAGAGGGAACAGTGTTCACTGAGCGCCCTGTGGGCCAGGGCCTGTGCCAGGAGCTAGGGGCACAGAGGTGACTGAGGCACTGTCCCTGCCCTTCAGGCTCTGCCAGAGATTTGGGACCCATTTACTCTAACCATCGACCCTGAGAGCACGCTCTTCCCTCTACTTACAGAGAAGGAAATTGAAGTTCAGAGAGGTTAAATTTGTGGCCACGGATGCTCAGCTGCTCAGTGGAAGCCATGAGGTCCCAAGCTCAGGGCCTTTGCTTGCCCTGCCCCTGCTGTGTGCAGGGTCCCCGTGGTGATCTGCTTCCTCTGATGCAGGCTTCTCAGAACCTGGTGGTGCTGGCCCGGGAGGATGCCGGAGCTGAGAAGATCTTCCGGAGTAACGGGGTTCAGCTCTTGCAACGCCTGCTTGACACGGGAGAGAGTGACCTGATGCTGGCAGCTCTGCGCACCCTGGTCGGCATTTGCTCTGAGCACCAGTCACGGGTACGTGTGCCAGAGGGTCTAGTTATTACCTCCATCCGTCCGTCCATCTGTTTGTCCATCCATCCATCCATCCACTCACCCACCCTTCCACCCTTCTATTCTTCATCTTATTCCCCCCCAAAATGTAAGGCAGAGTACAAGGAGACATGTAATAAGAGAGGAAAAATTAAAATGGCACGACAAAGGCCAACATAATTTGGGCTGAAGTGGGTGCTTGCTTTGGGTGGGCTCACAGGCGTGAGCTGGCTTCCCTGAGCCGGCTCACAGAGGTGCCTGTCACTGACTCATTCATTGTCCATGTGGTAAAAGCAAGCTTGTTGCAAAGAAAAAGGCACCTGTCCTTTCCCACAAACCAAACTGGGTTCCCCTGGAGGGGGTCCTCACAGTGAGTGATGTGGTCAGTGATGTCACACACAGCATCTTTACCATCGAGACAGTGACCAGATGTGAAGGGCTTGACCCCGAAATGATTCTCAGCATAGACTGAGGGTGTCCAGCACAGACAGTTCAGCAGGAAGAGTCCTGCCCTGGGCCAGTGTCACGGAGGCCATGCCCCAGCTCTTGCCGGAGCTGGCTTGACCCAGGGGACAGGGACGTGGCCCTTGGTTGCTTTTAGAGGAGCCCACACTTCCTACATGAGAGTGGAAATGTGAAATGCTCTGCGAAAGCTCTTTAGGCCAAGTTCGGCTATATTTCTGGGTCTCCCAGGACTAAGAATGGTAAGAGCCTGTGAATTCTGTCTGCAGAATCCCCAGGGTGTAGACAGAGCCTCAGCGTTGATATTGGGGAGGAACTAGGTGGCCTTGGGCCTGGTAGGCAGGTAGCTTTGTCCAGGCTGTTTCTCCTTCCTGGGGGGACACAGGCCAAAGCAGCTGCTTTCAGGGCCACAGTATTTATTCCTTGTCTTGTCTGGAGCCAAGGAGAGGAGAGAGGGTGGAGAATTCCTCTGGAATGCTTTCTTTAGGAAGCCTTTTCAACGAGGTCATGCTGGGCCCCCCGGCCACACCCCCAGGCAGGCCCACTTGGTTTTCGTTGGAGCTGCTCCTTCCTCTAAATGTTTTCTCCCCTCGGGCGCCCTTCCCTGGCCCCCAGTTAGTGGTCTCTGTGGCTGCCCTTCACCAGCTTGAGGCTCTGTCCACCTCTCTCCCACCCAGACAGTGGCGACCTTGAGTGTGCTGGGAACACGGCGCGTGGTCTCCATCCTGGGCGTGGAGAACCAGGCTGTGTCCCTGGCTGCCTGCCACCTGCTGCACGTTATGTTTGATGCCCTCAAGGAAGGTGTCAAGAAAGGATTCCGAGGCAAAGAAGGCGCCATCATCGTGGGTGAGTGGCAGCAGGTCTGTGGTCCTTTGGGGGTTGCTGTCGTGGAGGGAAAGGGGCTGAGCCAGCCAGGCCAGCTCGTTGGGGACCAGACTTGCAGCTGCAGGTTGTTCAGGAATATGGCTTGGTGTTCCAAGTAGCCAGGGCACCTGTGGGCAAGGCTGGAACCCAGCCCAGAGCCCAGGATGCAGGTTCCCCTACCCCGTATCTTCCTGGCCTACTGGGGAAGTTCAGGGTCAGATGGGGCTGGGCCACCATGTAGCCCACCGATGTTGTCTTGTTGCCAGATCCCGCCCGGGAGCTGAAGGTCCTCATCAGTAACCTCTTGGAGCTACTGACTGAGGTGGGGGTCTCGGGCCAAGGCCGAGACAATGCCCTGACCCTCCTCATCAAAATGGTACCCCGAAAGTCTCCCAAGGACCCCAACAACAGCCTCGCCCTCTGGGTCATTGACCAAGGTAGGTGATGCCGTTTGAAAAAGAGCAAGAAAGAGCCTGAGCACGGGTGGCATCTTGCTTGGGTTGCTGGGCCTGTGTATCCCCAGCAGTGATTGCAGTGAGCCCGGGGTCTGCACTGAAGTGCACCCTGTGGCCTGTGCTGCCCCCTCGGGGAACGCAGAGTTAGACCCTCAGCCGTTACCATGTGTGCTGCACGCACGTTGAGCAGGCCTGCGAGCTGGTTAACGGGGAGGAGGGATCAGCTTTCTGTATCTGAAGCTTTTTTTCAGTGAACGTGTGTTGCTTCTATATTCAGGAAAGAACATATGTCTAATATAAAAATTCACACTTCTCTTTTCCCCTAAAAGATAAGTGAGGAAAGCTTGGCAGAAGTCGCTGCACGAGCACACCTTCTGGGTGCTCCTCTCCCCTTGTTAGCCCCATACTCCTGTGAGGTGTGGATGTTATTTTCCCCTTTAGATTTACAGATGAGGAACCTCAAAGCCCCAGGACATTGGGCCCCACGGGCAGGGCCGGCATGCAGACCTCACTTCTAAGGTCCCTCCCTGACCCCACAGCCGCCTCCACAGGTAGCGAGTCAGCCAACCAGATTCTTTGCGCCTGCCCTCCAGGCAGCCGTGTGCCCTCTGTTACCTCGTCCAAGAGGGGTCCTGCTTTTCTGTCCAAGGAAACATCTCCCCTTTGCCTGTAGGGGTTGGAACTAGTGTTCTATCTACACAGGGTGTCTTTTCAGGTCTGAAGAAGATTCTGGAGGTGGGGGGCTCTGTGCAGGACGCTCCCGGGGAGCTCACGGTGACGGCCAACAGCCGCATGAGCGCCTCCATCCTCCTCAGCAAGCTCTTCGATGACCTGAAGTGCGATGCCGAGAGGGAGAATTTCCACCGACTCTGCGAAAACTACATCAAGTAAGGGAGTCGGCCCGCCTCCCACCGCCGGGGGTTCCAGCAAAAGCCGCGACTCTTTGGGGAGGAACAGCAGGCAGAGGTTTTCTGCAAGAGCAGCCTTGGGGAGGTCTAGCAGGGGCTAGCATAGCGGTCCTGGGGCCTACTTCTTATTCCAAAGTGATGTCCCCAGGGACGCTGGTTCTCAGATCGTTTCTCCTGTAATGCGGCACATGCCATCGAGCACGCACTATGTTTATGGAGCACTTAGTGAGTGTCTGTTCCGACACAGCAGTAACACCACAGCCCTTACCCTTATGGAGCCTCAGCTGGAGAAGACTGGTGACAAATTACGAAACCAGCAGAGCAGTTTCAGATCCTAAGTACAGGAAGGAGATAGACAGGGTGTGAGTGAGAGTGACCTCTGTTGGGTGGGGTGTCATCAGGGACGGCTCCCTGAAAGCCGAGAGCGAGAAGGCCGGCGCCCGCTGTCAGGGGAATGTGCTGGGCTTCCCGTCGGCAGTTCCTCGCTGTTCCTGCCTGGGCAGCACAGGTGCCTGGCCCGTGGAGGGGAAGGCAGGGAAGAAGAGTCCCTTTATGCTGGCCTTGGGGTGACAGCTGTCACCTGTGCCCCTCAGGAGCTGGTTTGAGGGCCACGGGCTGGCCGGGAAGCTGCGGGCCATCCAGACGGTGTCCTGCCTCCTGCAGGGCCCATGTGACGCCGGCAACCGGGCCCTGGAGCTGAGTGGCGTCATGGAGAGCGTGATCGCTCTGTGTGCCTCTGAGCAGGAGGAGGAGCAGCTGGTGGCTGTGGAGGCCCTGATCCACGCGGCCGGCAAGGCCAAGCGGGCCTCGTTCATCACCGCCAATGGTGTCTCGCTGCTGAAGGACCTGTACAAGCGCAGCGAGAAGGACAGCATCCGCATCCGGGCGCTGGTGGTGAGACGGGCAGGCCTGGGCAGGGCAGGCAGGGGGACCGCCAGGCAGGGGGTCGGGCTGGCTGGTGTCTCAGGGTGCGGTCCTGCCCACTCTTGGTGGAAATATGGGAGGATGCAGGGCCTTGTCAAAGCCAGAAGCATGGGCCCTGGCTCCTTTCCCACAGGGCTCATGGTCAAGTCAGGGAGATGAGCCTTATACAGACGGAACACCCGAGAATGCAGGGTGGCACGTGCTGCCCGCTAAGGGTGGTGGGAGAAGCTCTGGAGGAGATGCTGAAGGAGTTTGGAGGACACAGTGGGCCATGCTGGTCAGAGGGGGTCTGTGTGGAAAGGTTGGGCCTGCAGGCCGCCCCAGGAGCTGGTGGTCTGGGGCCTGTGTGGCCTCCGTGAGCCCGTCTAGCCTCCGTGAGCCCATTTCAGCCAGGCACCTTGGGGGAAGCTGGTCCTCCTTGGGGCCCTTAGTTCTGGGTTTCTCTGTCCCCTAAGGATCTTGGCCTTGGCTGAGGCACCTGTCTTCTCTCCGCCTTTGCTCCACCTGTAAAGAGGTTTTTTGTATGACATGGAAAGGAACAGAGCAAATCCCGGTGCAGATTGGGAGGGGTTGGAGCCCAGGACAGCACAGCGGCCCATGTGTCAGTCTGTGCCAGTAGCTGCTTTTGCTGCTGAATGCTCTAGGTGGTAGCCTGGTGGGGGTGTGCGTGGCCTCCCGCGAGCCTGGCAGAGTGCCAGGGAGGGAGCCCCTGCCAGGTGTGGAGGAGCCCAGCTCTGCCTCCATCCCTAGAGGCCAGCAGCTGCTTCTCGCCTCTTCCCGCAGGGACTTTGTAAGCTGGGCTCGGCCGGTGGCACTGACTTTAGCATGAAGCAGTTTGCTGAAGGCTCCACTCTCAAACTGGCCAAGCAGTGTCGAAAGTGAGTCATTTGGTGTTGCCGTGCCCCACCATGCCCCGTCAGCTAGACGTCAAGAGAGGAGGGTCTGGGTGGAGGGTCTCTGGCTATCCCCCAGGCAGACCTCCTGGGTCCTGCCACGTGATCTGCTTCCGTATGTGGGGCGATGCCCAGGCCCCTGGCTTTGACCCCCTGGTCCTGGTGTGCCCCTTCCAGCCCCCCCAGTTCTGATGGTCATCCACCGCCCTGCGTGTCCCCAGGTGGCTGTGCAATGACCAGATTGACGCAGGCACTCGGCGCTGGGCAGTGGAGGGCCTGGCCTACCTCACCTTTGATGCCGACGTGAAGGAAGAGTTTGTGGAGGACGAGGCTGCCCTCAAGGCCCTGTTCCAGCTCAGCAGGGTAGCTCCGGGGGTCCCTGCAGCCATCCGGGGACCCTGTCTAGAGTTAGAGCTTCCCAGGCTTTCTTGACAGGTCTTGGCCAATAGCTTTGGTGGCCTGGGAGAGAGGGCTGGTAGCCCGAGTGGCTGCTCTGGGTGGCGTGGGCATACTGGCCTGCAACAGCAGTGTCGGAAAGGACGGTCTCTGGTGGAGTTGGGGAGGTCAAGTATGTGAGCTCCCAAAGGCTAGCGCCAGGCAGGGCCCTGGGGGGGCTCCCAGCTTCATCCTGGCGCCCAAGGGGTCCAGCGAGGGTAGAATTGGGGGCCAGGGCGTGGGCAGCATTTATCCCAGTGCCGCTCTGCCCCCTGGGGTGGCCGACTGACTGGCCCTCTGCTCCTGGCAGTCCGAGGAGAGGTCGGTGCTCTTCGCGGTGGCCTCAGCGCTGGTGAACTGCACCAACAGCTACGACTACGAGGAACCCGACCCCAAGATGGTGGAGCTGGCCAAGTATGCCAAGCAGCACGTGCCCGAGCAGCACCCCAAGGTGAGGGGGCCACTGAAAGGGGCTGGGGGGGGGTCTCTGCATCATGGGGACCTGTTCACCTGGGGCTTCCATAGCAGACGAGCCTTCCGTTTACGCGGGCTTCTTTCCCTTTGTTTTCACATCCATCACTCTGTGCTGTGAAGAGGGTCCCCCTTTCCCTTCTAGTCGGCCGGGGCCCCTCTGCTAAGCCACCTTCTTCCCCAGGACAAACCGAGCTTCGTGCGGGCTCGGGTGAAGAAGCTGCTGGCAGCGGGCGTGGTGTCGGCCTTGACGTGCATGGTGAAGACCGAGAGCCCGGTGCTGACGAGTTCCTGCCGCGAGCTGCTCTCCAGGTGAGGCTGCCCGGTGGAGCCCCTCCAGCTCGGAAGCCTCGAGGCTGCCCGCCGACCCCCGAGGGGGCAGTCCCGGTGCTGGGGCCTCTGGGCGGGGCTCCGGGCTGCCTCCTCCGCCCAGCCCCGCACCCACGCTGCCCTCTCCCCGCAGGGTCTTCCTGGCTTTGGTGGAGGAGGCTGAGGACCGCGGCACCGTGGTCGCTCAGGGAGGGGGCAAGGTGAGCTGGCTTACAGACGCTTTCCTGATGGTCCATAAAACCCCAGCAACAGCTGCCACACCCAAGAGTAGTTTTAGATGTGGGATGGGAACATTGTTGGTGACTGGCAGGAATGTCTTCCTGTGTGAGAGAGATGCTGGCAGGGAGGGTTCATCAGAGGCCCCGGCACTTTGTGTCTCTTTAGGTCCTGAGCTCTCCTCCTTTGCGTGTGTCGTTGGCCCCCACCTCCCCCACCGCCCCACCCCCGTCCATGGCTCGCCCTTCATAGGTGTTTCAGGAAGCACTTGGGCAGCTTAATGAGAGGCCTGAGGGAGGTGGAGAGGGTCTGAGCAGGGAGCCGCGTCAAGCTGGGCAGAGAGGAGGAGAAAGGTGAGGGCAGTCAGTCAGGGCTCAGGGCCTGCTGGTTCCAGCCGTCCACTCCTGGGCGTGTCTGGACACTGACGGGCTTGTCCCCACAGGCTTTGCTCCCGCTGGCCCTGGAGGGCACTGACGTGGGGCAGACGAAGGCGGCCCAGGCTCTCGCCAAGCTCACCATCACCTCCAACCCAGAGATGACCTTTCCTGGCGAGCGGGTGCGTGTCTTCCTGCCCCAGCCCTGGCCTCTACCCCTCCCTGGGCCCCGATGGCCTCTGACCTGGGCTGTGGCTCCTCCTTGGGACCAAGAGGAAGTGGCAGCTTTGCTGAGCCCCCAGGGCGGGGAGGGCAGCCTTCTCTCGGGGTGGACTCCCACCTGCGGGGTCTGTGGGTCGGTGGGGCTGGGGCGAGTAGCCCTGACAGGCACGTGCACACCACAGGTCTACGAGGTGGTGCGGCCCCTTGTCTCCTTGCTGCACCTCCACTGCTCGGGCCTGCAGAACTTCGAGGCACTCATGGCTCTGACAAACCTGGCGGGCATCAGTGAGAGGCTCCGGTCAGTGCCCTTGGGACGGGCGGCCTGGGCAGGGGGCGGCATCAGGGTTTAGATTATCCCCAGGGAAGCACTTTACAGTTTGGAAAGTACTCTGTGGTCACAGCTTTGTTCGAGCCTCGCAGTAACCCCTCTGTCACATCCAGCTGAGGAGACAGGCCAAGAGGTGTGACGTGGACAGTGCTCCATGAGAGGCGAGTCACCAAGCAGTAACCGTGCCGGCTCTGGAGTCAGACCGCCTGGGTTCAGATCCCGGCTTCACTGGGTACTAGTGTGTAACCTGAAACAAGTAATGTAAACCACACTGTGCCTCAGTTTCCCCCTCTGAAATGGGATGGTGATAGTGCCTATCTCATGGAGTCATAGTGAGGAGAATTAAACGAGAAAATACACGTACCAGCACTTGGTACATAAGTCTGGCTCCTAGCAAGATGCCCAGTCGATACGTATTCGCTATTACTGCTAATTGTGACCTTGGGGACATTACTCACTGCTTAGCCTTGGTTTCCTCCTCTGCACAATAGTCATGCTCATCACACCTGCACCATCACCCTAGGGCCGTGTGAGGATTACTGAGGTAGTCCAAGTGCCAGGCCAGGAGAGTGCTTGAATATTCCCTGTTAGTGTCACCATCACCCCCAGTCTGGTCTCCTACTCTGAGCTGAGAGCATTGTCCACGGTCCCCTGCCGTCTCCTAGGCCTGGGCAGAAGGCTGGACCCCAGTGCAGTTCATCCCTGGTGGAGGAGGGCGTTTGGACATTGCCCAGGGAGATCCTCAGCTCGGGCTCGATTCTGTGGGGCTACGGGGCTGGGGGCAGGGGATGCCGAGGCTCTGACGATGCTGACCCTTCCACCCCTGGCCCGGCAGGCAGAAGATCCTGAAGGAGAAGGCCGTGCCCATGATTGAGGGCTACATGTTTGAGGAGCACGAGATGATCCGACGGGCGGCCACGGAGTGCATGTGTAACCTGGCCATGAGCAAGGAGGTGAGGGTTGGTCCTGGCGGTCGTGGCCGGCAGCTGTGCAGAAATACCTGGGCCCTGGCTGGGCTTTGCCCGAGCTGACTCCGCGCACACCCCTCATCTGGCCGCAGGTGCAGGACCTCTTTGAAGCCGAGGGCAATGACCGGCTGAAACTGCTGGTGCTGTACAGTGGCGAGGACGACGAGCTGCTCCAGCGCGCGGCTGCTGGGGGCCTGGCCATGCTCACTTCCATGCGGCCCTCGCTCTGCAGCCGCATCCCCCAAGTGGTCAGTGCCTCTGCTCAGTGGGAAGGGGAGGTGGGCCAGGAACCCCCAGCATGGTGGCGGTTGGTGGGGGAAGTCCCAAGGTGTGCGGGTGTGTCCCCTGCCAGGGTTTAGCCTGTTGCTCAGTGGTCACACCACTGTGTTCCCTGCAGACCACGCACTGGCTGGAGATCCTGCAGGCCCTGCTTCTGAGCCCCAACCAGGAGCTGCAGCACCGGGGCGCCGTGGTGGTGTTGAACATGGTGGAGGCCTCGAGAGAGATTGCTAGCACCTTGATGGAGAGCGAGGTGCTGGAGATCCTGTCGGTGCTGGCTAAGGGCAAAGAGAGCCCCGTCACCAGGGTGGCCGCAGCTTGCCTGGGCAAAGCGGTGGACTATGGGCTTATCAAGCCCAACCAGGATGGAGAGTGAGGGGCTGCTAATGCACACGCTACCTACCACAGCACAGGGGGCCAGGACAGACACGGCCTTGCTGGTGGGGGCTGGGTCCCAAACACTCTGGCCTCTCCTCTGCAGCTGCCCTTTGATGTCCTCTGCTCTGAGTCAGGGGCCACATCAGTCACAGCCCTGCTCTGCCAGCACTGCCTCCAGCCTCACGCTGCAGGGCCCTCTCCTGTACTACTGTAGATAGCTGAGGGTGGGGAAGGTGACTCCGAACTCAGCCTGTGGATTCCTGCACTGGGAAGGGCATGTTGAGCAGCCTCACCACCTTGAGCACCACCTGAGCCAGCTAGCAGGCCTGCTGCTGACCCACTAATAAAAGTGTGTGAAATCGAATGCGTGCCGCCTGTGGGCAGGGAAGGCTGGTGGTGGGCCCGAGTCTGGAACAGGAGCTGGGGGTGGTGGTGCACAGTGGAGCTCCACAGCAGCAGCAGAGCTGCCTTTACCGAAGGGATCTGGTGGATTCCCCACTCTAGAGCCCGCTGAGTTGCTTCCTAATCCTATTGGAGGGTCAAGGGATAAGCCTAGTGTTATGAACCTGAAGTGAGTTCGCTCACCCGTTGCCCAGCAAGCCACTCTGACAGCGGGAGTAGTGAAGGAAGTAGGAGTTTATTGCAAAGCATTGCAAAGCGCTGAGCAAGAACAGGCAGCTAACGCTGTGATCCTGAACTCGCCGAAAGCTACTTGCAAGGGTTTTTATTTGGGATTTTAGACAGGGGAGAGGGAGCATGTAGCTGAAGTTTACAATGAGTCACGGTAGCTTCTCAAGGCTCCTGCGAGATGCCTGGGGTGGGGGTGGGTCCCATCAGCAAGCTATTCTCTTATCAGCGGTGCTCCTCTTCTGCAAGGCAAGCTCAGAAACTGGTTATTTTGTTTCCCACCTTAACCTTGTGGGTACAAGGTGCAGTTTCACCCTAATCCAGGGAAATTTTAACTCCTTCATCCTCAGTTTCACTAGGAAGCTAATCAATAAAACCTATCCAATCAGGAGAAAAGATGCGTTTAGGGTACAGGCTCTAGATGCCGGCCCTTCAGGACTTTGTGTTGAGAGTTCTCAGTGGCCCCCACTCGGGCGGTGCTCTGGATTTGGGGTCGGTGTGTCGCCCTGGGCATGCTGCTCCCTCACGGAAAAACGTGCGGGAAGTCCCCGCAGCCGAGCCGGCTGGAGCGGGGCCCATGTCCCCACGTGCCGGCGCTGGGCCTCCGGAGAGCTGCTTCCGCTCTGCGGGCTCCGCCCAGCTTGAAGCTCACTGGCTCAACGGAGGTAAGTGGCAGGTCCCGAGCCAATGGAAGGTAAAGCCCGCGAGGCGCCGGCTCCCGAGGCTGCTTCCTGTCGGGCGGCCGTCCCGCGCGAGTGCAGTAGCGGGCTGCCGCCGTCCCAGACCCGGGGCGGTGACCCAGCGCCCTTTAGCGCGGCGCTTGATGAGCGTCCCCGAGCGCTTCTAATCGAGCCTCGCTGCCCCGCGGTGCCTGCGGGGGCGGGGCCGCCGGGTCTGACCTCTGCCTAGCCCACGCCCACGGGGCGCTTCCCCGCTTCACGCCCGCAGCGGCCCAGCGTCGGCTGGAGGGCCGGCTCGACGGAGCGGGGACCGCGCGGCCGCTGCAGCCCCAGGTGAGCGCTGCCCTGCGGCCGACCGCCTAGCGGCGACGTCACCCCCCTCGCCCGCGATTGGCCCCAGGGAGGCTGCGGCAGCCAATGGGCGCCTCGCCCCGGGCGCGGCTCTTCAAACCTGGCCTCCAGGGCGCCTGGCGGCCAGGTACTGGGCGGGCGACCCACACCCGCGCGGCCGCTCTGCGCGCCCGCCTTTCCTCCGTCCAGATTGCCCATCGGAAGGAGCTGCCTGAATGGGTGGAGGGCACAGGGTCAAGATCAAGGGCAGAGGCCCCCTTGGGTTGGATTTGCACACGGAAGGGGGTAGGAGGCCAAGCCCGGGTCAAGGAGCTTCGGTCTAGGAGGAGACCCAGGCTGTGACTTCAAAGGCTTGAAAATGCCTGTGGAATCCTGAGCAAGCCGCACGTGCGGTAGGGAGAAAGTGGCGCTGCTGTTGTAAGCGCTGGACTGTGCGTCTTCCTCTCCATTTGTGCGTGAGCTCCTTAGGGGCAGACGGCTGTCCTCAACGGCCCAGAGTGAGGGATCAGTGCATGCTTTTAGAACGAATAAATGCCGAGATGAGGTCAAGTTGAAACTGTTTAAACAGGTGCCTGAAAACCAGAAGGTGGCACTGGGCATTTTTATCAACTCTAAGTAGTGGATTTAGTAAGCTAGTGCTTACGGTGTGCTTATGAGGGTGTGTGCCAGCCCTTGAACCCTTTATTTGCGTCTATTCCGAACAATTCTACCAGGTAGGTACAAACCTCACCCTCCCCTCCTCCCACCCTTGTAAAACTTAAGAAACTTGAGTTGGACTCAGCTTCGGTGAATTGGCCTAAGGACACAAAGCTGCAGAGGCAGGCGTGAACCCTGGAGCTGGTCGTGACCCATACAGGGTAGTCTCCCAACGCTCTGCTTTCCACTTGTGGGAGGAGCATTGGATGGGGAGTCGGTGGGCCTTGAGTTTGGCCCTCTGCCCCTCTCAGCCCTAAGCTGTGTGACTGCCCCAGAGTTACCTTCTCTGGGAGTCTCCTCTGTCAAATGGGGGCAGTTCTGGTTCCCAAGGTTACATGGGATAACGCGCCTGACACTTGTGGGACCCTGAGCTTGCTTGAGTCAAAAGGGAGGACAAGAAAGGGCCTTGTCACTCTAGGCAGCTCCGCATCTTCCTAAGTCTGGTAGGACTTTAGCCAAGGCTCCGGCCCCGAACGTTTGTGGAATGGCTACGTGTGCCTCCGTGGTTAGGAGGATGGTATTTTTCCCATTTTACAGATAAGGCAGCTGCAGTGGCCCGCAAGGGGCTCGTCTCCAAGAATCGCCTCGGGCTGTAGTCCCACCGCCCAGCGCAGCTGAGGGCGCTGTCAGGACATGGCCGAGGAGCGCCCGGGGGCCTGGTTCGGCTTCGGTTTCTGCGGCTTCGGGCAGGCGCTGGGCTCGGGGCGCGAGCGCCGGGTGCTGAGCCCCGAGCCGCTGCGTGCGCCGGGCGCGGGCCTCGACGTGTACCGCGTGAGCGCCAGCTGGAGCTACACCGCCTTCGTGAGCCGTGAGCGCCTCCCCCCGGTGCCCCGCGCGCGCGGCCCCCAGCCCCCTGCGCGCCACCCCCGGCCTCTGCAGTGCGCTCTCCGCCCCTGCAGGTGGCGGCCGGCTGGAACTGGCGGGCGCGGCGGGCGGCGCAGCGGGCGGTTGCAGGGACGCGTGGGCCTCGGAGGCGCTGCTTGTGCTGTTGCGCGCGGGGCCGGGCCCCGAGATTGGGGCGGAGCTGCAGGCCTGGGCGCCCGGGTCGGAGCTGCGCGGGGAACCCCTCTGGGTCCACACCGTGGAGGCAGAGGCCGAGGGGGATGACGGGCCGGGCGGCAAGCCCCAGGCCGGGCCGCTGCCCCTGCTGCCCTGCGCCCGCGCCTACGTGAGCCCGCGGCCGCCCTTCTACCGGCCTCTGGCCCCGGGGCTGCGGGCGCGCCGCCTGGAGCTGGGCGCTGAGCACGCGTTGCTGCTGGACGAGGCGGGCCAGGTGTTCTCCTGGGGCGGGGGCAGGTGAGTGGGGGCGGGGGCAGGTGCAGGCCAGCTGGGCTTTCTGCGGGTGACAGGCGGGGGGTGGGAGGTAAACATGGCTGGAGTGGAAGATGAGCATATAGGGCAGGTGAGTGTGATTGGGGAGGGTGGGGGAGGGAGACCCCTTGCTGAGCCTGTGGCTGACTGGAGTCTCCCTTGCTCAGGCATGGCCAGCTGGGCCACGGGACTCTGGAGGCAGAGCTGGAGCCGAGGCCGTTGGAGGCGCTGCAGGGCCTGCCCATGGCTGAGGTGGCCGCAGGTGGCTGGCACTCTGTGAGTGTGAGTGGTGAGTGACCTAGGGCTTCTCTACACCAGCTCAGGGTCTTGTAGGCTCCAGACCTTCCCGTTCCTTCCTCCTCTTCCAGTTTTCTGAGCCGCCCGGCCAGGCCTTCTCCCCAGGTCCTCCCAGGTCATCAGCCCAGTCATTCATGGCTCCTAAGCTGCTCACATCCCGCCCCTCTGCACCCCTCACCCACTCACACCACCTGCAGGTGTTCCTATCTTGTTACTGGTCTCACCGCCCCTCCTGGCCACCTGCCTCCAGCCAGGGCTGTCTTTCTGAAATATTCCCCAAGGGAGCATGAAGGGGTGAGGGGGCAGCCTTGCCAAGGAAAATGGAGAGAGGCTGCATTTGCCCACGTGGCCATGATGTGTGGCACACATCGGGCGCTCAGATGCCCACAGAGGATGATGGTGGTGAGGGTGAGCCCTTGTGGTGAGCCCCGAATGAGGAGCTTCACTCTGAGCTGTGTTGAGGCTACCACCCTGGCAGGCAATCCAGGGACGGCTGATCCCTGGGCTGCTGGGTGGGGCTGGGAGCAGAAGACCTGCAAGGATCTGCACCTGCAGCTTTGGCTGCACTGACATCCCCAGGGGGCTCGAAAAATGACCCGATCCTGCGCCCCCCCCCCCCCTCATTCTCAGGTAATGGGCCTGGGTTGGCAGCCAGGCCCGAGAGCTGCTGGGCTGGAGGAAAGAGGAGAGAGGGCTGGAAACAGAGCCCAGCGGGAAGTGTTGCCCTGCGTGCCCGGCGGGGCTGCAGGCCTTGAGTTTGATGTAGTGGTTGAGCACGGAGGCTGCAAACCAGGCTTCGTAGGTTCTGATCATCACTCTGCTCCTTGTGACCTCAGGCGGAGCACTTGACCTCTCCGTGCCTCAAGTTTTCTTGTGAATAAGATGGGGATATTGTCATATAACCCTCTGTAGGGCTGTTATTACTAACGATTATGTTTGGAAAGTGCTTAAAACCTTGGCACAGATTAACCACTTGATAAAAATGAGCTACTACTGTCAGTGAACTTTTAGCATTAGGGCTGTTCTAACCAAGAAACTGTAGGCTGTGGGGGGCGACAGAGGTGCGAGCTTCCGGAGGCTTCAGCAGGACGGGGGGAGGGGGAAGGGGACAGGATGGACCGGACTGAATAAAGGGCGTGGGCTCCGTGGGTTTGAAAGGGAGGCCACTGGGAACGTCCAGGGATACATTTCCAAAGCGTGTGTCTGTGTGTGTGGTGGGAGGTGGGGTGGGGCAATTTACCAACGAAGGAAAAAAGGTGAAAATGGAGTGGAAGGTCCAGCAAGAGAGTTCCTTTAAAGAAAAGGGTGACCGGAAGGCCCTTGTGGGGAAGTGAATCGTGATGCCCAGGATGCTGCTGGGCCTGAGGGGGGCACTCTGCCTGGAGCGCCAGCTCGGCAGGGCGGGGCTAGCCGTCCCCTGGGAGCTAGTGGGGTGGAGGGGAGTTGGGATGGAGGCAGAGTGGGCTCCCATCTGTTTAATGGGCCCCCTTAACTTTCTTTCAGAGACTGGGGATGTTTATATCTGGGGCTGGAACGAGTCAGGGCAGCTGGCCCTGCCCACCAGGAGCCTGGCGGAGGATGGAAAGACAGTCGCCGGGGAAGGTGAGGGTTAACTCTTGACTTTCACACGTTTCTGTCATTCCTGACTCCT
This sequence comes from Equus quagga, assembly GCF_021613505.1. Classification (NCBI taxonomy): domain Eukaryota; kingdom Metazoa; phylum Chordata; class Mammalia; order Perissodactyla; family Equidae; genus Equus; species Equus quagga. The sequence goes on along the minus strand of NC_060268.1, from coordinate 92,693,168 downwards.
GGCCATATGCTGGCCTGAGAGCTTACAGTGCTCAGAAGGGACATGTGACATCATGGGACCCCCAGGACACACCACAGCATTCTGAGCCCCTTATGGGAGAAAGCGTGGCCAGGCTGATGCCAGTGTCAACACTCCCCACAAACTTGTGAACTCCAGCACTTCCGGGGAATGTGGGGATTGGGAGCATCAGCTTTGGAGCTGTTGTGTTAAGTGAGTGAATGTGTGAATAAAGTTTAGGCCACTGCTCACTAACCGTCGTTATCATCATCACTCTTACTGCTTCTCTGAAGCCGCTGGACTGCATGAAGGTGGTCCTGACGTGAAGAGCACAGCTGGCAGAGAGGATGGCGCCCCTACCCCCTTCATAGCTGTGCAGCCGTTCCCAGCTTTACTGGATCTCCCGCGGGGCTCAGAGGCCGTGAAGGCCAGCTGTGGATCTCGACACACAGCAGTGGTGACAAGTGAGTGGAGCCGGGGGGGCTGGTTCAGGATGGAGCAAGAAGTTACTCCAAACCGCTCTCTGGCTGCTGGCTGCAGAAAAGGGTGCGGTCACCTAAAAATCTACTATTTTAAGCATCTTTGACATGAACTGAGTAGCTGCCTCAGCGAATAGAGCCCTAACCCCCACTGGCTTTAATAGTGGCTCCCCGGCTGGTCAGGCCGCGGAGGTCCTTCCTTCTGGACGGGGCTGATGTTTGCAGCGTCTCCATCCCACAGCAGCGCCTTCCCAGCCCAGCTTCTAAGACTCCTCAGTTCAGTAGCTGTGAGATGCCTGCCAATCAGTTGGCAAAGAGGAGGGTGAACTTTTCCAATCTGGATCCTTTACCACCCTAAATGTGATTAGACAGTTGTTGGGGAGAGAATATGTTGTGCAATGCCAAGCGAATCTGGCGGTTACTCAGTCATGTGCCATGTTTCAGCCAATGACAGACCACGTATATGATGGTGGTCCCATCAGATTAGTACCACAGAGCCCAGGCGTGTAGCAGGCTGTACCATCTAGGTTTGTGTAAGTGCACACTGTGATGTTTGCACAGTGACAACTTTCTCAGGACATAACCGTTGTTAAGCGACACCTTTCTGTAATGTGCTGGCTGTGGGGCATGGCAGCCCAAGCTGGATAAGTGCCTCGGTAGGGACCAGTGCTGACAGCCCCTACTGTCTTTCTGGTTGCAGGAACAGGAGAGCTCTACACCTGGGGTTGGGGTAAGTAAGGGGTTTGCTTTTGTGAAGCTTAAACCAGTGGGAGGAAAGCCTGGGAGCAGAGAGCGGGTGACAGCAGCCATGCAGACCAGTGGCGGCCGGGGCCTTGGCCTGGCCCCTTGGAAGACGAGGACTGAGAAGCTGTGTCTTCCCAAATGTAGAGCAGACCTAGGCAAACTCAGGTCAGAGACCAGACAGGAGGGAAAGAGGAGACAAGACCAGTGCTTCCCCTCTGCCTTTCTGAGGAAGTATTTGTCCTAAGGAATGTTTGGCCCGTGTTTATGAAGCATCTTTTCGTCTAGCACTGGGTAGAGAAAAAGATAAAACAAAACTCTTTGCTCTGAGCCTTTGGGCCTAGGAGCAAGGAAGCTGGAGGAGCATCTTGCCTGGCATGGCTGGTGGCCATTGCCTCTTGGGGACCTGCGGGCTTGCCTGGCCCTGGAGGCGCCATGGCGTTGGTCTCCTGCATTCACAGAGCAGACTCCAGCAGGGCGGGGGCTTAAACCCAGCACTTGGGGCAATGGGCTGGTGCTCCTTCCTGGAGGGAAAGGCCTCCTGGCCACAGAGAGGATGGCACGAGGCTCGTTTCACTTTAGGTAAATACGGACAGCTTGGCCACAAGGACACAAGCAGCTGGGATCGGCCCTGCCGCGTGGAATACTTTGTAGAGAAGCAACTCCAAGTAAGGGCTGTGAGCTGCGGGCCCTGGAACACCTACGCATATGCTGTGGAGCAAGAGAAGAGCTGACGTGTGTAGATAAGGCATGAAACAAACGTACAGGATAGTAGAAAATGATAAAGCTCACACCTGTGAGACTCCCCCCAGGCCAAGGGAAGCCATCGCCAGCACCTAGAGGCCCCGCATCCCCTCCCCCAGCCCTCTCGCTTCACCTTAGAGCAGTGTCCTCAACTTTGTCCTCACATTAGAAACACCTGGAGAGCCTTACAAACGGATGCCCAAGGCCAGCATCGTGGTGAAATCAGAACCCCTGTGTGTGGGGCCCAGACATGGGCAGACTTTAAAGCTCCCTCCACATCCCCCAGGTGATTTTGAGGTACCCACGATTGGGAACCATTAGAAGTCACCTTCCGTGATCCACTCACCTCTTTCCATTTAGAATTGTACCCCCTTCTAGTCATCCTTATAAATGTAGTTTAGTTTGTCTGCTCTTGAACACTAGGTAAATGGAGTCATCCTGTGTGTTCTTTTGTGTGTTGTTTTTTCATTCGGTGCTGTATGAGCCATCTGTGTTGTGTCCTGCGGTTCATTCCTTTTTATTGTTATACGGTATCCCGCTGTATGAATATACCTTGTTATATATTCTTTTGTTGATGGTCATATGGTGATTTTTTCTTTTTCTTTTTTTTTAAAATTTTTTATTGCATTAATGATAGGTTACAATCTTGTGAAATTTCAGTTGTATATTATTGTCTGTCAGTCGTGTTGTAGGTGCAACCCTTCACCCTTTGTGCCCACCCCCCACCCCCCCCTTTCCCCTGGTAGCCACTAATCTGTTCTCTTTGTCCACAGGTTTAAATTCCTCATATGAGTGGAGTCACACAGAGATTGTCCTTCTCTATCTGGCTTATTTCACTTAACATAATTTCCTCAAGGTCCATCCATGTTGTTGTAAATGGGACGATTTTGTTCTTTTTTACGGCTGAGTAGTATTCCATCACATATATATATACCACATCTTCTTTATCCAGTAATCTGTTGATGGGCACTTAGATTGCTTCCACGTCTTGGCTATTGTAAATAATGCTGCAATAAACATTGGGGTGCATAGGAATTTTGGAATTGCTGACTTCTAGCTCTCTAGATAGATACCCAGTAGTGGAATAGCCGGATCATATGGTAGTTCTATTTTTAATTTTTTGAGGAATCTCCATACTGTTTTCCATAGTGGCTGCACCAGTTTCCATTCCCACCAGTGGTGTATGAGGGTTCCTTTTTCTCCACAACCTCTCCAACATTTGTCACTCTTGGTTTTGGATATTTTTGCCATTCTAACAGGTGTAAGGTGATATCTTAGTGTTATTTTTAATTTTTTGAGGAGCCTACATGTTGTTTTCCACAGTGGCTGTTACCATTTTACATTTCTGCGAACAGTGCACGGGGTTGTGATTTTTCCACATCCTCACCTGACACTTGTTTTCTGTTTTTTTCATAGTAGCTATCCTAATGAGTTCCAATAGGACATTCGTATTTGTTCTTTAGAGAAATGTCTTTTCAAGTCCTTTGCCCATTTTTGAATAAGGTTTTTGTTGTTGTTGAGTTCCAGGAGTTCTCTGTATATTCTAGATATTAATCCCTTACAAGATATGTGACTTGGAAATATTTTCTCCCCTTCTGTGGATTGCCTTTTTATTCTGTTGATAGTGACTCTTTTTCTTTTTTTCTGAGGAAGGTTAGCCCTGAGCTAACGTGGGTGCCAGTCTTCCTCTGCTTTATATTTGGGTCACTGCCACAGCGTGACTGACAAGTGGTATAGGTCCACACCTTGGAGCTGAACCTGTGAATCTGGGCTGCTGAAGCAGAGTGTGCAGAATTTACCCACTATGCCATGGGGCTGGCCCCTGATAGTGACTCTTAATGTAAAAAATGTTTTAATTTTGATTAAGTCCAATTTGTCTATTTTTTTTTTGTTGCCTGTGCCTTTGGTGTCATATCCAAGAAATCATTACCAAATCCAGTGTTGTGAAGCTTTTGTCCCATTTTCTTATTTTAGGTCTCACATTTAGGTCTTGATCTATTTCGAGTTAATTTTGTATATGGTAGGGATCTAACTTTATTCTTTTGCATGTGGCTATCCAGTATTCCCAGCACCATTTGTTGCAAAGACTGTCCTTTCTCAGTGAATGGGCTTGGTACCCTTGTCAAAAATTATTTGCCCGTGTATGTGAGGGTTTATTTCTGGGCTCTCTGTTCTGTTGATCTCTCTGTCTGTCTTCATGCCAATGCCACACTGTTGACTCCTGTGGTTGTGTAGTAGGTTTTGACATCAGGCAGCGTAAGTCCTCCAGTTTTGTTTTTCTTTGTCAAGATTGTCTTGGCTGCCCAGGGTGCCCTGAGATTCCATATGAATTTAAGGATGGGTGTTTTCTATTTCTGCAGAAAACGCCATTGGGATTTTGATAGGGATTGCATTGACTCTGTAGACTGCTTTGGGTACTGCTGACATTTTTAACAATAGTAAGTCTTCTAATCTATGGACATGGGATGTGTTTCCATTTATTTATATTTTTAAAATTTCTTTCAGCAGTGTTTTATAGTTTTCCTTGTACATATCTTTCACTTTCTTGGTTTATTCCTGTGTATTTTATTTTTGATGCTATTGTAAGTGGAATTGGTTTTGTAATTTCCTTTTCAGATTGTTTAGTTTCTACATAGAAGATCCTATCATCTGCAAACAGATAATTTTACCTCTTCCTTTCCAATTTAGATGCCTTTTCTTTCTTTCTTTTTTTTTTTGAGGAAGATTGTCCCTGAGCTAACATCTGTGCCCATCTTCCTCTACTTTATATGTGGGACACCTCCCACAGCATGGCTTGACAAGCAGTGCCATGTCCACACCCAGGATCCAAACGGGTGAACCCCGGGCCGCTGAAGCGGAATGTGTGAATTTAACCAGTGTGCCTCTGGGCTGGCCCCATGGATGCCTTTTATTTCCTAATGGCTCTGACTAGCACTTGTGGTATTATGTTGTTTCATTTCTGATTTTAGTAATTTGAGTCTTCTTTCTTTATTTTTAGTCCATCCAGCTAAAAGTTTGTCAATTCTGTTGATCTTTTCAAAGATCCAACTTTTGGTTTCATTGATTCTTCTGTATTGTTTTTCTATTCTCAATTTCATTTATCTCTGCTGTAGCCTTTATTATTTCCTTCCTTCTGCTAGCTTTGATTTAGTCTGCTGTTTTCCAGTTCCTTAAGTTGAAAGTTAGGTTGTTCACTTGAGACCTTTCTTGCTTTTTTTCTTTTTAAAGATTGACACTTGAGCTAACAACTGTTGCCAGTCTTCTTTTTTCGTTGTTGCTTTTTCTCCCCCAATCCCCCCAGTACATAGTTGTATATTTTAGTTGTGGGTCCTTCTAGTTGTGGTATGTGGGACGCTGCCTCTCAACATGGCCTGACGAGCGCTGCCATGTCTGCGCCCAGGATCTGAACCCAGTGAAACCCCGGGCCACTGAAGCGGAGCACATGGACTCAACCACTGGGCCACAGGGCCGACCCCATTTCTTGCTTTTTAATGTGAGCATTTAAAGCTATAAATTTCCCCCTTAGCACCAATTTTGCTGCATCCTGTAAGTTTTGGTATGTTGTTTTTGTTTTCATTTGTCTCTAAGTAGTTTCTAATTTCCACTCTGATTTCTTCTTTGATTCATTGGTTGTTTAAAACTGTGTTAATTTCTACAATATTGTGAATTTTCAGTTTTCTTTGTTATTAATTTCTAACTTCATTCTACTGTGGTCAGAGAAGATACTTGGTATGCTCTCTCTCTCTCTTTTTAAAACTATTGGGACTTAATTTGTGGCCTAACGTGGTCTATCCTGGAAAACGTCCCCTGTGTATATTCTGTTGTTGTTGGGTGGATTGTGCTGTATATGTCTGTTTAGATCTAGTTGGTTTACTGTGTTGTTCAAGTCCTCTGTTTCCTTACTCATCTTCTGTTTGATTGTTGTATCCATTATTGTGAGTGGGTTATTGACGTCTCCAAGTCTTATTGTAGAACTATTTCTCCTTTCAGTTCTGTCAGTTTTTGTTTCATATATTTTGATGGTCTGTCATTAGGAGCATAAATGTTTATAATTTTTATATTTCTTGCTGTATTGAACTTTTATTAATATATAATGTCCTTGTTTTTTGACTCTTGTAACTTTTTTTGTTAAAGTCTATTTTGTCTGATATTAGTATAGTTACTTCTCTCTTTTGGTTATTATTTGTAAATAATATCTTTGTCCATCTTTTCACTTTTATCCTGTGTCTTTGGATCTCAAGTGAGTCTTTTGTAGACAGAATATTGTTGGATCATGTGATTTTTATCCATTCTGCCAATCTCTGTCATTTGATTGGTGACATTAGTCCATTTACACTTAAAGTAATTACTGATAAGGAGGGCCTTACTTCTGTCATTGTACTGTTTGTTTTCTATACGCCTTAGAGCTTTTTTGTCTCTCATTTCCTGCATTCTTTCTTTAGTGTTTAGTTGATTTTTTTTGTAGTAAAATGTTTAATTCTTTCTTAATTTCCTGTTGTGTAAATTCTATGGCTATTTTCTTTGTGGTTGCTATGGGGATTACACAATATCATACAGCTATAAAATTCTAATTTAAATTTATAGCAGCTTAACTTCAGTAACATAGAAAAACTCTGCTCCTTTATAGCTCTGTCCCCACCCTTTTCAGTTGTTGATGTCATAAAATTATATTTTTATACAGTGTGTGCCCCCAAACATAAAGTAATGATTCTTTTTTTTTTCTTAAAGATTGGCACCTGAGCTAACAACTGTTGCCAATCTTCCTCTTTTTTTTTATCCCTCCTCTTCTCCCTGAAGCCCCCCAGTACATAGTCGTATGATATAGTTGTGAGTGCCTCTGGTTGTGCTGTGTGGGACACTGCCTCAGCATGGCCTGATGAGCGGTACCATGTCTGCGCCCAGGATCTGAACCAGCGAAACCCTGGGCCACTGAAGTGGAGCGCTCAAACTTAACCACTTGGCCATGGGGCCGGCCCCTAATGATTCTTTTAAATGCATTAGTCTCCTAAATTATGTAGAAGACAAGATTTGGAGTTACAAACCAATGTTACAGTAATACTAGCTTTTACAGTAATAACTCTTTTCTTTAAGTGTATTAGTCTCTTAAATCATGTAGAAAATGAAAAGTACAGTTACAAGCCATTGTTACAATAATATTAGCTTTTATAATTGCACATGTACTTACCTTTATTGAGATATTTACTTTTCCATACAGCTTTGAGTTACTGTCTAGCATCCTTTCATTTCACCGTGCAGCAGGACTCCCTTGAACATTTCTTGCAGGGAAAATTAGTGGTCACGAACTCCTTCAGCTTTTATTTATCTAGAAATGTCTGGATCTCTCCCTCACTTTTTTTTTTTTTTTTAAGATTTTATTATTTCCTTTTTCTCCCCAACACCCCCGGTACATAGTTGTATATTCTTCATTGTGGATTCTTCTAGTTGTGGTATGTGGGACGCTGCCTCAGCGTGGTTTGATGAGCAGTGCCATGTCTGCGCCCAGGATTTGAACCAACGAAACACTGGGCCGCCTGCAGCGGAGCGCGCGAACTTAACCACTCGGCCACGGGGCCAGCCCCTGATCTCTCCCTCACTTTTGAAGGACAGTTTTGCCACATACAGGATTCTTGGTTGGCAGTTTTCCTTTAGCACTCTGAATATTACAGTAGTTCCCCCTTATCCGCACGAGATATGTTCCAAGACCCCCAGTAGATGCCTGAAACCATGGAGAGAACCAAACCCTACAGATACTGTCTTTTTTCTATACACACATACCTATGATAAAGTTTAATGTACAAATTGGGCACAGTAAGAGATTAACAACAATAACTAATAATAAAATAGAACAATTATAACAACATATTGTAATAAAACTTACTGTAGATGTTAGCAACCTTAGCGCAGGATTTTTTTTCTTTCCTTATAAAGTTGAGAACTTTCACTTTTTCCCTTAAAGGAAGCATTTTACAGCTCCTCTTTTGCATGTCTTAATTGCGAGCAGCACTACTATTGTGCTTTGGGGCCATTATTAAATAAAATAAGGGTTACTTGAACACAGGCACTGTGGTACTGCAACAGTTGATGTTATAGCTGAGACAGCTACTAAGTGACTAACAGGCAGGTAGCATATACAGTGTGGATATCCTGGACAAAGAGATGATTCATGTCCTGGGCAAGATGTAATGAGAGTTCATCACACTGCTCAGATCGGCATGCGGTTTAAAACGTAGGTGTATTTCTGGAATTTTCCATTTGATATTTTCAGACCATCATTGACCACAGGTTACTGAAACTGTGGGAAGCAAAACCACAGATAAGAGGGAACTCCTGCGTGAGTCCACTGTCTCCTAGCCTCCAAGTTTCCGATGAGAAATCTACATGTCTTATTGAGGACCCTTGTATCTGATGATTCGCTTCTCTCTTGCTGATTGCAATGTGTCTTGGTGTGGGTCTCTGAGTTCATCTTACTTGGGGCTTATTGAGCTTCTTAGATGTTTATATTCATGTCTTTCTTCAGATTTGGGCAGTTTTCAGCCATTTCTTCAAATATTCTCTTTGCCCCTTTCTCTCTTCTCCTGGGACTCCCACAATGTGTATGTTGGTTTACTTGATGGTGTCCCATAGGTCTGTTGGGCTCTGTTCACTTTTCTTCAATCTTTTTTCATTCTGTTCCTCAACCTCAATAATTTCCATTGTCCTATCTTCAAGTCGCCAGTTCTTTCCCCTGCCTGCTCAAATCTGCCTTTGAATTCCTCTAATGAATTTTTTTTTCTTTTTTAAGATTGGCACCTGACCTAACATCTGTTGTCAATCTTTTTTTTTCTTCTCCCTAAACCCCCTCCCAGACATAGTTGTATATTCTGGTTGTGGGGCCTTCTGGCTATGCTATGTGGTATGCCGTCTCAGCATGGCCTAATGAGCAGTGGCATGTCTGTGCCTAGGATCTGAACCGGTGAATCCCTGGGCTGCTGAAGCAGAGCATGTGAACTTAACCACTCAGCCACGGGGCTGGCCCCTTTTTGGGTTTTCTGTCCCTTTAATGATACTTCCATTTTGTTCACACATTGCTTTTTTGATTTTCTCCACATCTTCCTTAAGTTCTTTTAGCACGTTAAGGACCATTGTTTTAAAGTTTTTGTCTAGTATATCTGCCATTAAGTCTTTTTTCAGGGACAAATTCTGTTGAGTTACTTTTTCCTTTCAATGGGGTATACTCTCACGTTTCTTCATATGCCTCGTGATTTTTAGTTGAATACCAGACGTTTGAATCTAGTAATGTGGTAACTCTGGAAATCACTTCTCCCCTTTCCCCAGGACTTGCTGTTTTTTATTATTGTTTTTATTGGTGTAAGCTGTCTCTGTACTGAGGTCAGCCTGAAGTGTAAACTCAATGTCTTATGTCTTTTCTGAGCCTTTCCTTGGGCATACACGGTCACTTTCTAATTTTCCCCATATATGTAGATGTTCTTGAATGTCCTAGTCTTTAATGTCTGGCTACTGAAAGTAGAAAAGTAAAAAATGAAGGGGGAACAAAAGGGTGCCAGTCTTTTAAATCTCCTGGAAGTTACTTGAGAGGGGAGAGACTTGTAACAATGGAGGGAGGTATGACAACGATGGCTACCTCTTTGTCTACACCTCTGTGATCAGAAGCAGCACAGTTTCCTGATATTTGGAAGACAGGTTCCTTTTTTCCCCACCCTGGCTCCAAGCTGTTCCAGGAACATGTGTACAGCTGCCTGCCATGTGGCTGGGTTAGGGGATGGAGGATGGGTAGTCACTACTATGCAAAGAGCTGAAATTGCCCCACATTGACCATAATTTACCATCCAGGCCTTCCCCTGGAAGTTGCAAGCCTTCAGCAGACTCCAGAGTCCCAAAATAACTACATGAGATTCTGCCAGTACAACTGTTGTCCAGGTGGGGAGACAGATTCCTGGTGCTTCCCACTACACCATCTTCCCACAGTCCTCTCCAGTGGTCATTTTCATTGTTTCTGATTTTTGGTCATGTGTACAAGTTCATCTGCGGAATATTCAGAATAGAACTGGTGGGTCAGGCTATCTTCAACTTTACGAGATAACTATATAGTCCCACCAGCAATGTAGGGTTTGCTGTGGCTCAAACATCAGGTGTATGTGCAGCGGTTTTAATTTGCATTTCCCCCAATACTAATGAGGTTGAGCAGCTTTTCATTTGTTTATTGGCCATTTGGAGTATTTCTGTTGGAAAGTCCCTGTTTAAATTTTCTGTCCTTTTAAAATTTTCTGTATTTTTCTTCGTGAGTTGTCTTCTTTATATACGTTAGATACAAGTCTTTTAATAGTTATGGGTTCAAAATGTCTTCTGCCATTTTGTAGTTTTTTTGTCTCTTTTATGGTATCTTTTAGTGCTACCAATTTTTATTTAAAATTTGTGTGGTACTTTGTGCCAGGTAATGGTCAAAGTGCTTTAAAAATATCAACTTATTTTGATGAACTTAAGCTCTTAACGTAGTCAGGTGTTTTTTTTTTTTTAATCTGTAAGGCCCTTTATTACCAACATTTTAAACATTGAATGATGAAAAGTTTCAAACATATATACAAATCTATATACAAGTAGAGAGAATAATACACCGTGGACTATTCAGCTTTAGCTATTTTCAACACATGGCCAATCTTGTTTCACCAGCTCAGATGCCTCCATCCCTTCAGCCTCACTTGTACCCCCACTGGATTATTTTTAAAGCAAATCCAAATCATACCATCATTTCATCTGTATATACTTCAATATGTATCTTTAAAATATAAGGGCTTTAAAAAAACATAAAATCATTATCATAGCTAAAAATCACTAACACTAATTCCTCAATATCATCAAATATTCAGTCAGTGTTCCAGTTTCCTCAAGTGTCTCATAAATGTTCTCTTTGCACTTGGTTTATTCAAATCAGGACCTAAACAAGTTCTACATGTTACATTTGTGAGATATGTCTCTTAAATGTTTTAACTCTGTAGTAGTTACACTCTTAATTTTTTTTCCTTGCCACTTACTTATTTCTTAAAAAAACCAGGTGATTGATCTTAAAGAAAGTCTGGCATTCTGGATTTCCCTGATTCTCTGCATTGTGTCATTTAATGTATTCCTGTATCCTCTAAGGGCCTTTATATTGTCTGTTCTCATTCTTCTTCCCTCTGGCATTATGTTCTGTATTCATTCATCACTCAACAGATATTGCACAGTTAGCAGGTGGCAGACATGGCACAGGGTACTGGGGATACTTCTTTGGCCTTTTTATTTTTTATTTCATTTTTTGAGGAAGATTAGCCCTGAGCTAAGATCTGCTGCCAATCCTCCTCTTTTTGCTGAGGAAGCCTGGCCCTGAGCTAACATCGGTGCCCATCTTCCTCTACTTTACATGTGGAATGCCTTCCACAGCATGGCTTGATAAGTGGTGTGTAGGTCTGCACCTAGGATCCAAACCAGTGAATCCTGGGCCACCAAAGCAGAGCATGTGAACTTAACCGCTGTGCCACTGGGCTGGCCCCAATAGTCTAGTTTTTATCTGTCACCACATACGTGTGCCCCTTTAAATGTAGTCAAGTTTATCATTTCTCCTTACAGTTAATTTGTGTGTGTGTGTGTATGTGTGATTTAAGAAATTTTTCCTGACCATGGGGTCTTTAAGATACTTAAAAATTTGTTTTTTTTTAAAGATTTTATTTTATTTTCCTTTTTCTCCCCAAAGCCCCCCAGTACATAGTTGTATATTCTTCGTTGTGGGTCCTTCTAGTTGTGGCATGTGGGACGCTGCCTCAGCGTGGTTTGATGAGCAGTGCCATGTCCGCGCCCAGGATTCCAACCAACGAAACACTGGGCCGCCTACAGCAGAGCGCATGAACTTAATCACTCGGCCACAGGGCCAGCCCCCCAATTTTTTTTGATTTTAGTAAAATATACTTTACAGTTACCATCTTAAGCATTTTTAACTGTACGGTTCGGTGCTATTAAGTAGGTACACACTGTTGCATAATCATCATTACCATCCATCTCCAGGACTTTTCATTCTTTACTGAAATTCTATACACATTAAACATTAACTCCTCGTATTTCCCACCCCAGCAACCACCATTCTACCTTCTAATTTTTATCTTTTTTCAAATGGCTAGCCAGTATTCCCACCCTCAGTGATTGGAGATACCACCGTTATCACATGTGTAAGTTCCGTATGTGTTTGGGTCTACTTGTAGACCTTCTCACCTACTGGCTGTACACACTGTGTTAGGTAGGGAAGCTTTATAGTGTGTTTTATCCTGATAGGGCTTGTCCCCCTCCCCCTTCTGTAGCCCAGTTGTTTCTTACTAAGTTTTGGGAGTTGTTATATATTTTAAATACAAGTCCTTTATCAAATATGTGATTTGCAAATATTTTCTCCCAGTTGGTAGTTTGTCTTTTCATTCTCTTTATGGTATCTTTTGCAGAGCAAGTTTTAAAACTCGTTAAAGTTCAACTTACCAATTTTTTTCTTTTATGGATCATGCTTTTGATGTCTTAACTAAGAACTCTTTGCCTAACCTAATGCCACTGAGTATTTTTTATGTTTTCTTCTAAAAGCTGTCTAGTTTTACATTTTACATTTAGATCTTTGATCTATTTTGAATTAATTTTTGCATGAGGAGTGAGACATAGGCCAAAGTACTTTTCCTTTTGCACTTGAATATCCAATTATTCCAACAACATTTGTTAAAAATAACTACCCTGTCTTGCCTTTGCACCGTTGTCAGAAACCAAGTGACCATTCTTGTGTAGGTCTTCTTGGACTCGCTCATCTGTTCATTGATCTGTTTTCATCCTTCCACAGAGAAATACCACACTGTCGTGATTGCTATAGCTCTACAGCCAGTCTCAAAATTGGTAGGCCGAGTCCTCCAAGTTGGTTCTTTTAAAAATTGTTTGGCTATTCTAGTTTAAGTTTCCAAATGAGTTTTACCGTAAATTAATCTTGATCTATAAAAGAAAATCTCTTCCTGGTATTTGGATTGGAATTGCATTACATCTATGGATCATTTGGGGGAAGAACTGACATTTTAGTATGTTGAGTTTTCCAATCCAAGAACACAGTATGTCTGTATATTTAGATCTTTCTTTCATCAGTATTTTGTAGCTTTCAGCATATAGATACTATACGTGTTTTGTTTGATTTATACCTAGGATTTCATTGTTTTGGAGTTATTGTAAATGTTACTGTTTTACAAATTTTAGTTTTCACTTATTGATTGCTAGTATGTAGAAATAAGGATGATTTTGTATGTTAACCTTATATTCGATGACCTCGCTAAACTATTAGTTGGAGCTTTTTTGTAGGTTCCTTGGCATCTACTGTCACATTGTCTGTACATAAAGACAGTTTAGTTTCTTCTTTCCAGTCTGCGTGTCGTTTCTCTTTCTTCTTGTCTTCCGCTCTGGTTAGGAATTCCAGAACAATGCTCAATAGAAGTGGTGAGAGTGGACCTCCTTGCCTTGTTTGTGGCCCTTCTCTGTTGTGGATGATGTTACCTCTAAGTTTGCTTTGGTAGATGGCCTCTGTCAGGTTAAGGAAATTCCCTTTTGTTCCTAGTTTTCTAGAAGTTTTTATCATGCGATGTTGAATTTTGTCAAATGCTTTCTCTGCATCAGTTGATATGATTGTGTGGTTTTTCTCCTTTGGTTTGTTAATATGGTGGATTAGACTGATTTTTTAAAATTATATTTAATTCACATACCATAAAATTCATTCTTTTAAAGTACATAATTCAGTGGCTTTTAGTAAATTCACAATGTTGTGCAACCATCACCATGATCTAATTTCAGAATATTTTCATAACCCCAAGAAGAAACCCTGTACCAGTTAGTAGTCACTATTTATTTACCCCCAACCCCTGGCAGCCACTAATCTGCTTTCTATTTCTATGGATGTGCCTATTCTGGACGTCTCATAAATGGAGTCATACCACATGTGGCCTTTTGTGTCTGGGCTCTTTTACTTACTTAGTGTGTTTTCAAGGCTCATCCATGTTGTGGCATGTAATATTAGTACTTCAGCCCTTTTTTGGCTGCATAACATTCTACTGTATGGATATGATACCTCATTTTGGTTATCCATTTGTCAACTGACGGACACTTGAGTTATTTCCACATTTTGGTTATTATGACTAATATTGTAAACATGCATGTACGTATTTTTGTGTGAACATGTTTTCAATTGGGTATTAATACCTAGCAGTAGAACTGCTGGGTCCTATGGTAATTTAACTTTTTGAGGAAATGCCAGGCCGTTTTCCAAAACAACTGCAACATCTCACATTCCCACCAGCCATGTAGCCTTGATGGCCAGGAGAAACCCCACTTCGTCATCTTATATTGTTATATATTTTTGGATTTAATTTGCTAATATTTTGTTAAGGATTTTTGTGTCTATGTTCATGAAGGATATTAGTCTATAGTTTTCTTCTTTTGTGTTTCTGTGGTTTTGGTATCAGGGTCATTTTGGCCTCAAAGAGTTGAAAAGTGCTCCAACTACTGTCTTCTGAAAGAAATTGTATAGAATCGGTTTTATTTTTTAAATGTTTAGTACAATCCACCAGTAACACCATCTAGGCCTGGAGATTTCATTTTCAGAAGGTTTGCAATGATGGATTCAATTTCTTTGATTGCTATAGGACTATTCAGATGATTTCTTTTTGTGTGAGTTTTGGTAATTTGTGTCTTTCAAGGAATTTGCCCATTTCATTTGTCAAGTTTCTGTGCATAGAGTTGGTAGTTTTCACTCATTATCCTTTTCAAGTTGGTGGAGTCTATGGTGATATCCCTTCTTTCACTCCTGATATTATTAATCAATCAGTTTTCTTTTTTTCTCTTTGTCTGGCTGGAGATTTACTGATTTATTTTTCTTTTAAGTAGTTTTTGGTTTCATTACTTCCCTCTATATTGTTTTGTCTTTTCAATTTCATTGCTTTCTGCTCTTAGTTTACTTCCTGTCTTGTCAGGTTATTTTGCTTGTCTTTTTGCAATGTGGAAGCTTAGATTGTTGAGGTGAGACTTTTTTTAATATAAGCATTTACTATTATAAATTTTCCTCTAACCATTGCTTTAGCTGCATCTCTCAAATTTTGATATTTTTATTGTCATTCATTCAGTTCAAAATATCTTCTAATTTCCCTTGAGACTTCCTCTTTGACTTATGTGCTATTTAGAAGTGTTATGTAATTTCCAAGTATTTGGGTATCTATCTTCTGAGAGCTTTTGTTATTATATATATATATCATGGTCAGAGAACACAGTTTGATCACTTCTGAGTTTTGTTTTGTTGAGGAAGATTGTTGCTGAGCTAACATCGGTGCCAATCTTCCTCTCTTTTGTATGTGGGACTCCACCACAGCATGGCTTGATGAGTGGTGCCTAGGTCTGTGCCTGGGATCCAAACCTGTGAACCCTGGGCCACCAAAGTGAAGCATGTGAAGTTAACCACTACACCACTGGGCTGGCCCCTGATCATTTCAATTTTTAAAGAATTTAAGGTTTGTTTTATGACCCAGAATATGGTCTGTTTAGGTGACTATTCCATGTGCACTTGCAAAGAACGTGTATTCTGCTGTCACTGGATGGATTGTTCTACAACTAGGTCCAGCTGATTAATGATGGGATTACATTGATTATTTTTTGCCTAGTTGTTCTATCAGTTACTGAGAGTGAAGTCTCCAACCCTAATTGTGGATTTGTCCATTTCTCCTTTCAGTTCTGTTTTTAGGTGCATAAACATTTAGAATTGGGACATCACTGAAAATGGTGTAGGGAACTCCAGGACACTGTGTCTCCACAAAAGCACCCACAGTAGTCCCCCTTATCCACGAGGGATACGTTCCAGGACCCCCAGTGGATGCCAGAAACTGGGGCTAGTACTGAACCCTAGATAGTTAGTTGTCCCTTGGTATCTGCAGGGGGTTGGTTCCAGGACCACCCCTCCCCGCCCCCAACCAGATACCAAAATCTGCAGATGCTCAAGTGCCTTAGCCCTCTGTATCCATGGGTTCCACATCCACAGGTACAAAGGGCCAACTATATATACTATGTTTTTTCCTATACATACATACCTACAATAAAGTTAAGTTTACAAATCAGGGACAGTAAGATTAACAATAACTAATAATAAAATAGAACAATTATAACACTATACCATAATAAAAGTTACCATAGATGTTAGCAGCCTCAGTATATGATTTTTTTCCTTTCCTAATTAAGTCGAGAACTTTCACCTTTTCACTTAAAGGACAGACTTCTCTGGCGTATCCAAATTACCAGCATCACTACTCTAGTGCTTTGGGGCCATTATTAAGGGTTACTTGAACACAAGCACTGGGATACTGCGACAGTCAACCTGATAACAGATGGCTACTAAGTGACTAATGGAAGGGTAGCATATACAGCTGGATGAAAGGATGCCTCACCTCCCGGGCAGGACAGAGTGAGATTTCATCACACTACTCAGGACAGCATGCAATTTAAAGCTTATGAATTGCTTCCCATCTAATATTTTTGGAACACAGCTGACCATGGATAACTGAAACCGTGGAAAGTGAAATCGCAGGTAAGGGGGAGACTACTGTAAGGAGCTGGCAAAAACTCAGAATCAACTTTTGTAGAACTCTAGAAATCTAGTCAAAAAGTTACAACCACCAGGGGAAGTCTTGGTGAAGAAAGCAGCTGCTGCTTAGCGGTAAGAATGCCATGGTATTTTAAATGGCCCGCCTACCATCTCCTACACTCCATACTGGCAGGGGGGTGCTATGAAGATGAGAGCTCACATTTCTGGTGCAGGTCACTAGTACTAGAGGGAGGAATATGGTCCTTAAAGACCTGTGGTTGTGGGTTTCAGTGTATCTGGCAGCTCCCTGAAGGATCATCACAAGAGCTGGCCTTTGTTTCTCCAGACTCAGTGTTCCCAGGGCCGGGCAGCTTTTGCCGAAAGTATTTAAAGGCACAAGTACTGGCTGCAGCAGCCTGGGCAAAGGACTACAGCTGAGACAAGCAACAGACATACAGAGAACCCGGGAAGAAAGAGGTTGGGAAAGGAGAGATGTAGGAGGAGAGGCGTTTTAAAGCTCCCACAATATACTGGGGAATTGAGAATGCATAACACATGCCCAGGGCTGGATATATGCTCAGAAGTGCCTGAGTAAA
This sequence comes from Equus quagga, assembly GCF_021613505.1. Classification (NCBI taxonomy): domain Eukaryota; kingdom Metazoa; phylum Chordata; class Mammalia; order Perissodactyla; family Equidae; genus Equus; species Equus quagga. The sequence continues at coordinate 92,676,015 of NC_060268.1, read as the reverse complement.
CACTAAGCTTCACTTTTGGCTAGCCTTCAGGCTCCACAGGAGCAAGAAGTGAAGACTAAGGCAGAGTTGTAAAGAGCCTGGCTGAGCCCTGATGGCGTGCTCCAACACAGAGCCAATCTGTAAACATCTGAGTATTTTTTTCTTTTTCATTTTTCTGTTAATAAGTGAGTTTAGCAAGGTTGCAAGATACATGAGCAACATACAAAAATCAATTGTATTTCTATATGCAGGCAAAAAACATTGGAAATTATAATTTAAAAATACCGTTTATGATAGCATCAGGAAATATGAAATACTTAGGGATAAATCTGATAAAGATGTGAAAGATCTGTACACAGGACCTATAAAACCTTGCTAAGAAAAACCTAAATAAATAGTGATATGCCTTGTCTGTGGGTTTGTCATGTTAGATCTCCCCAAATTAATCTACAGATCCAATGTAATCCCAATGAAAATCCTTGAAGATTTTTCTCTAGAAATTGAAAAGCTGGTTCTAAAATTCATATGAAAATGGAAAGAATCTAGAACAGCCAAAATAACTTTTAAAAGTACCAAGTTGAAAACTAATACCACTTGATTTCAAGAATTAGTATAAATCTACAGTAATCAAGACAGTGTAGTATTGGCATTAAGACAAATGCATCAAGGGAGCAGAAACATATCTACGGATGACTGATTTTTGACAAAGGTGCAAAGGCAAGGCAGTGGCGATAGGACACCCTTTCCAACTAATGGTGCTGGACACCTGGACGGCTGTGTGCAAAAAGAATGGGCTTAAAGCCATACGTGGAACCATACAGAGACAGATACACACAGAGCCACAGTGCATCACAGGCATAAACGTAGAACCTAAAACTTAAAACTGTAAACTTCTAGGAGAAAACCTTTACCAATTTGGATTAGGTAAAGATTTTCTTAGAAAAATTTCTTAGAATTTTCTTTTTCTTAGAAAAGCACGATTCAAAGAACAAATGGACATTATCAAAAGTAGACCTCTGCTCTTCAAACACACTGTTAAAAGAATGAGAGGAAAAACCACCGACTAGATCTTTCCAAAACATGTCTGATAAAAGGACTTGTATGCAGAATAGAGAGCTCTCAAAACTCAACAGTAAGAACACAACCTAATTTTTAAAATGGGAAAAATAGTGAATAGGTGCTTCACCAAAGGAGAAGGATGGCAAATAAGCATGTGAAAAGATGTTCAACATGAACAGTCATTAGAGAAGTGCAAAATAAAACCACGAGATACCACTTCAAATTTCCTAAAATGGCTAAAATTGTACAGACTGACCATACCAAGTGTTGGAGATGGAGAAACTGGAACTTTCATATATGACTGATGCAAACGTAAAATAGTCCAACCACTTTGCAGAACAGTTTAGCAGTTTTTTAAAAAGTTAAACATACACTTACCATACATATGATCTAGCCATTGCACTCCTAGGTATTTATTCAAAAGAAAAAGAAAATATATATCCATACAAAGACTTGTACTTGAATGTTCATAGCAGCTCTATTTTTTTTTTTTTTTTTTTTGCTGAGGAAGATTAGCCTTGGGCTAACATCTGTGCCAATCTTCCTCTGCTTTATATGTGGGCTGTTGCTGCCACAGCATGGCCGACAAGTGGTATAGGTCTGTGCCCAGGATCCAAACCTACAAAGCCATGCTGCCGAAGCAGTGTGCGCCAAACTTAACCACTAAGCCACAGGGCCGGCCCAGCAGCTGTATTTTTAATAGCCAAAAACTGGAAATAACCCAAATGTGAATATACATAATTGAATAAACTGTAGTATATCCATACCATGGAATACAACTCAACAAAAAAAAGAAATAACTAAGGATACAAGCAACAATGCAGATGAATCTCAAAATGATGAAATAGTCAAAGAGCCAGACCCAAAACTAATACCTATTATATGATAAAACTAGAAAATGCAAACTCCTCTATAGTGACAGAAAGCAGATCAGTGGGGGGTGGGGGTGGGGCAGGGAGGGAAGACTTATAAAGGAGCAGAAGGAAACTTTTAGGGGTGATGGATGTTAAGTAACTTGACTGTGGTGATGGTTTCACAGATGTATATACTATGTCAAAATGTATCAAAGTATACACTTTAAATATGTGTTTTTTTAATACTAAAAATAAAGGTTATTAAGAAGCCAGGCAAGCCTTACCCTATAGAAGTTAGTCCTGTTAATGATAAAGAGTAGTGAAACCAGAGGTTTCCTAACACTGCCTCAGCCTCTTTATACATCAGGAATTAGGTTTTTTATTTCTCACAAAAAACTTCTCTCAGAATATAAGATGTTCTTAAATGAAGAAATGCACAAAAGAATATAAAAATCACACTCCCGACTGAAAATTTCTTATATGTTCTTTTAGCCTTTTCTGTTTTCCGCAGACCAAACCAACCAAAAAGTGATTTGGGAAAAAAACCAAACACCACAATATATCTTTCTGAAATGTAAGTATACACATTTTAATTTATTCTTAAGAATATATTTATATTTTAAAAACAGGACCTGTATACGTATGACTAAACAGCATGGCTGACAAAGATCAAGTCCACACTGGTAAGCTTTTGAGAACCATTTAATGTGCTGACAGAAGTAGTGGCGCAGACAGGATAATAAATAGTGCTTTGGGGAGAGCAGTAGTGATCGACAGGATAGGTCAAGAAGGAGCCTCATCGTGGACGCCACAGCAGGAACAACTCCCCAGTACTGACATGTGCAAAATTCCAGATCTCCACGACAGAAATGGCCCAACCCATCCAAACAGTGTCCCAACTTGGCTGGCAACTGCAGGGGACAGATGAACTCAGGCATAACGGGCACAGGGATGGGGGACGGGACCCAGAGAAAAACTGAAGAACTCGAGTTCAGACAAGCACGTGTGTTCACATACACATGCCCCCACCAAGGGCACTGCACTATATAACAGAACTGTACACAGTTTAACAAAGGAGCTCCCAGCCGCCCCATCACCTCTTTGGCTGTCTCAGCTTCTGACATGCAGACATCCTCATCAGGTGGAAGGCTGTCGTGTGGTAGGGACAGGCCTTTAGGTGAGAGCAAAGCTATCACAGCTATAGCATTAACTGAATATCTCTAAACAAAAAAGATATTAATTGCTAATTATAAGTGTACAAGCCAAAATTACTTCATGTCCCATACCCCAAGGATGGGCATAGTCAAGCATTTTCCTACACAATGGTGAAATAAAACAAGCCCTTGATCGTGCTTTAGCAAGAGGAATTATGGGGCAGAAAAAGAAATTAGATTCAATATGCTAAAATTTGCACTTAATGCTATGAACTAAGTTTTAATGTGTTTTTTGAATCAAAATAAAACCAAGTCTCTAAGGACCCACTAAGCCTATTATGGAGTTTCATCTGTAACACTCATTTACTTCTGTAAGTTAGGCCCATGGTAATGGAACCTCTCGAGGCTTTCAAGGACACCTAAATTTAAGAAAAATGAAAACCACCCCTCTCTAATTAGGTCCAGTCTTGGCACAGGAAGCCACAGCTGGCTGACTGATCAGGGCTTCTCAGGACTGGATGTTGGTCGAATTGAGGATTCGAGAAGTAGCATCAGATTTGGAAGCCTTTGAGAGTTCTCGCTGTTGAGAAATAAATAACATCAATGGCAGTACTGCCCCTCTCATGCACGCCCCGCCCTTGTAAGCATGGGTGAGTGTCAGCATGAGGTCCCTGAGGGCTGCTTCCCTGAGACAGAGGTCCCTAGCCCAGCACAAGCTGTGTTAGGAACAAAAGGTGAGGGACTCTGACCATTCTTAGTCACGGATTAAGCGTGTGCACATATGCCCTTGACCGTTTCCTCAGCCGGTCCATCCTGTTAAACCCTCACAGACAAGCAATCCCTTATACTTCACAAAATACTCTGTTGTCAAGCTAGGTGGGCAACAAGCTTTGGTCTTCTGAGCCCTTTCTAAAACAATGGGCCAGACCATATATCTACCAATCCCTGGGGCTGAGGGCCTTGTAACCTGCTGGTGATTTGATCTCATGCTGGAGCACATGGTATAGAAGCAGAAGATAAAGCATGAATGACCTTTGAGAAAGACCGATGTTAGTAGCGGTTAGTCTACTGGCTTTCGTGCTGCCTGGTGGCGTCTACCAGTCATAGCAACCAAAACCAGATGAACCTGTCTAGGCCTAGCCAGGGGCAAGCAGGTACATTTAAGCCCCAAGTGGATGAAATGGGGCTTGGCTGAGCAAGTGAAAAAGAGGAAGCTGGACCCTCTGTCCAGCAGTCAGCTTGCCAGAGTGTCACACACCCACTTCTATAGGTAGAAGCACATCAGTCCTGTAATTTGAGAAAAGTGCCAGCATGTGAAGCTAGCTTCAATGCTCAAAATGAGCTATCACCATGGGCAACTGTCCCATTCTCCATCACTGCAGCAACAGGAGAGCTGGCGCCCTAGGCTTTACTCAGTATCCCCGCAAGGGTAAGGAGCAGCTTACCTCTCAACAGAAAGATACGAGGGAAGAGGGAACACACATTGTTAAGTAAAGGGCACTGCAGTTAAGTGTTAGTAAATATGGACTAGGTTACTAGGAGCTGAAGAACATTCTGGAATTTCTTTCTTCCAGTGTCTCTCATATGCTTTCGCAGCTCAATGTGGTAGAAATAGGCAAAGGCAAGGAAATGAGTGATGGCTAGCTCAGAGTAGACGGAAAGTTGGTGATTAGCCCCGAGGGGTTAGTAAGGCATATACTCCAGGAAATAATCAGCACACAGGTCAAGGACCTCATAGGCAGCACACAGCTGGGGCTCCCCTCCCCACGTGATGGACCTCTGTTCTTTCCAGCACATTGGAGGCCTCTGATGTCACAATTGGGGAGGGTGAAGGTTTTCTGTTATGAAATAACATGATAAAAAAGCTTTGCCTGACTTTAGGTGGGGCTGAGAATCCAATTCAAGTCTGAACAAATTTTCCTGTTAATCAGCAGGTTAGTCAGTGTGTTGGAACTTAAGCCAGATATTTATTATTTTTGAAGTCTGTATTAGGATTTTCTGCTTCCTTTGTAAAAAAAAAAAAAAAAAAAGGGTCTGTGATAGTACAGCTGAGATTATTGGTTAGTGTAGCCCTGTGCCCAGATGGAAATGAAGCCAGCAGATGACAGATCAGTTTGGAAAAGGGACATGGGACATGCAGGGGTTGCCATACAGACCTGAAGCCCAACAGTGGAGCTGTCAGAGAGGGATGGATCCTTCTAAGAACAAAGAATTAAGACAATTACCAAGAACTCCACCAAGAGAGCACAGGGCAGCTGATCAGCAGGGTCACCTCCTGCAGCCAGGGAATGGTATTTCTTAAGCAGAAGGATCCAAGGTAAATGTCTAGTTGCTGCTGCCTTCTGTCCTATACACTCCCCTTAAACCACCCCCACCCCACGCCATGGTCAAGGCAGGAAAGGGATTCTCAGCCTCCAAAGAACCGGCCTAACTAAAAAGCTGGGTGCCCTGGGGAAGATACCCACTCTGCCCCAACTGTGTGCTCCCCAGAGACTGGTAGATATTAGAAAAGGTGAATTACCGCAAACTCAGAATAGGTGCTGGCAACAGAATTAATGCTGAAGTTGCGCTGGAGAGGGGCCGAGTTGGGGTACCCACCACACAGGATGCTGCCATTGAGCTCCAGGTTCTCCTTGTTGGCTCCATGCCTACTGGCATGGGGTGTTTTTTTTCCTGAACAGCTGGAAGTGACAACTGGCTGCAGAGAAAGGAAAGACAGATCAATGTATCATCCTTATAATGACTACAACACACACACATAAATGCAAATTGTCAAAGGCTGATACCATCTTTATATTATTCATGTGTCTGGAATCCTGTACTTCTGGTTTAAAGAAATACAAATTCTAAACGATCTGCAGAACACCTGTCTTGAGCACAGTCTGTAAAATACTTGAAAGACTGGACGCGTTTTAGCACATACTCCCCACCATATGCGAGAGTACCGGACTGTGTCTAGTGATCCAGTGTCACTGGGCTGGAACCCACATGCAGGGACTCCGCTCAGCAGCAACTGAAGACTAGACTTTAAACTGAGCCTAGGGGCACCATCACCTGCTCTTGAGTGTCCCAGTTACACCCCGTGCTTCCCTGATGCTGGTGGGGCTCAAAAAGACCATTCTTTTTCTGATTTAGTTTTTTGACAGATTTGCTAGCTTACATCTGTCATCTCAGCATCTCAATGATAACTGAATCTTAGAAACTGGAACAGATAGGTGGGGCCCCTGGGTAAACAGGCTGAGACAGTGCTGGGGATGTGTTTGTACAGAGCACACTAACCTTGCTGCCAGAAGGTGGAAGTCGAGACACAGGAGAGCGGTAGATCGTCCCCCCAAAGATGGGCCGCATGCTACTGTTGGCCGTAGCATTGGACATGGTGGTAGTGTTCAGCTAAGGAGAAGAATAGAGATTACTGATGTGAGTTACATGCTCAGCAACCCATCCCTACACTACAGAAAAACGAGTATGGGAAGCAGTCTAAGAAAGATGGGTTTCCATGGGGAATCGCTTTGAGGAAATCTGTGAAAAGTGTTCACAGCCTATTTATATCTAGCAGACGGAACTATAAAGTGGCACAACCATTTTGTTTTTCAAAGTTAAACACTTAGCATATGACCCAGCCATACCACTCTTAGGTATTTACCCAAGAGAAATGAAAGCGCATATCCATACAAAGACTGACACATAAATATTTATAGCAGCTTTATCTGTAATAACCAAAAAACTAGAAACAAGCCAAATATCCATCAACAGGCAAATGGATAAGCAAACTGTGGTGCAGTCACGCATTGGAACACTGTTCAGCAAGAAAAAGTGGTGACCTATTGATACATGTAGCAACAGGGATGAATCTCAAAAACAATTATGCTAAAGGACAGAAGCCAGACAAAAAAGGACATGTAATAGAGCCAGCCCTGGTGGCCTAGTGCTTAAAGTTCCGTGCTCTCCACCTTGGTGGCCCACGATCGTTTGCTAGTCATGGAACCACCCCACCTGGCTGTCGATTGCCATGCTGTGGCAGCAGCTCACACAGAAGAACTAGAGGGACATACAACTAGGATATACAACCGTGCACTGGGGCTTTGGGGAGAAGGAAAAAAAAATCTTAAAAAAAAAAAAAATATGTAACATATGATTCTATTTATGTAAAATGTTAGAAAATGCAAACTAATAAATAGTGACAGAGCGAATTTGTGATTGCCAGGGGCTGAGGGGGAAGGAGGAGAGGAGGGGGAGGCAGAAGGGAACACAGGCATGAGGAAACTTCAGGTGTGACAGATATGTGATCATTGCCTTGATTGTGGTGACAGTTTCATGGTGTATACATATGTCAGAAGTTATTAAATGTTGTGTCAATTTTAATAAAGCTGTAAAATTTTTTTAGTTAACTCTAGGTGGATTAAAAACCTTAAAATGGAATAGCAAAACTATTAAAATCGAAGACACAAACTAGGAAATAACAATGTAGAAAAATATTTGTATGGCTTCAGGTCATGGGTAGCTTACTTACAAGGTACAAGAAGTACAAATCATAAAGAAAACAGACTAAAAACATTTTTATTATATTAAAATTAAGAACTTTCTGTTCACCAGCAAGACACCATAAAGAGTAAAGAGACAAGCTACACAAGACACACACAAGTACTGCCAATGAGCATGGCAAAAGGTTCAACTTCATTAGTAATTAGGGAAATAAAAACCAAAATCATGAGACATTACTTGATACCCATCAAATAGACAAAAATTTAAAAGTCAAGATTTTCATCACGTGTTGGCAGGGACTGGAGCCACCTCGACACCAAGGTACTACCACTGGGAGCATGGATGGGTACAACCCCTTTGCATCACTGATGGGAGGGTTAGTGCTGCCAGGACTTGAGAAGTGTGTGGATACAGCCCTCTTGAGAGCAAGGGCTGGCTCACTTATCTCTGTATTCTCAGCATCCAGCACAGACGTTCTCAAACTTTTAATTAAAACACACCTTTCTAGAATTGAATTTTAGTGTTTTTAAAAGTTTATTTTCATAATAAAAAATTATGTGTTAAACTACCTAATATCAAACAATATGGAACTAGTTTAATAAAAGTGTGTCAAGAGGATAGAATATACAGCTAATAACGAGCATACATTTGAAGAAAGTTTGATGCTATAAAAAAAATCACAACCAATACCAAAAAGGCAGAAATCAAAATTATATAATATGATCTCTATTTTGTAAAAACACATTATTTTTAAAAACCTTTTTAAAAAGCAAGAAAAATACTCTCAGTGGTTCTCTTAGATGATTTTTTTAAACATTTCATATGTTACAAAATATGAGTTGAAGAGGGAAAAAGGAAATGATGCTCCACTTCCTTTATCAAAGAAAAAGTTAAAAAAGGAGAAACTCCCGATTTCCTGTTCTGGAGATTCAGGAGTATTAAGTATTCTACTTACAAAACATGAAAGTCTTCTTTCACATAGTACCATGGTCACTTGTCGGAATTCTGAAGGTTTATCATTGCAGAATGTTGGCAGGTACTGGCCCCCCTAAGTTTAATCTGAGGACTCAACAACTGGACACATCAAAGCTGGCCATGCCTGACAGTCACTGTCCAGTCTTCTCAGGACTAAACTGCACTCCTCCATTCACTCTCTCATGTGGACTCGGCCTGGGAGGCCAGGATAGCCCTTCCCCATCTCTGCAGGACAGAAGGCAAGAGACGGCCCAGAGCCCTGTCCTCAGCAATCCCTCGTCAGTAGTGGTCCACAAAGCCTCACGCTTACCTTGCGCACTTTGCCTGGCGTGTTGGGTGCCAGGCCTCGCCGCTTGTTGGGTGTTCGAGGAGCACTGCCATACAGCATCTCTGTCTCTGTCTGCTTCTTGTTCTTTAGTTGCTGTGTGAAAATCAGAAGCAATAGTGATAAATCCCAATAAGAGAACAGGTCTGAGATGGGAACAAAAGCAAGGCCAGAAATCTGGTGCCAAGTCTCTGCAACCAGAGCTAAAAAGAGCTGCGGTGGGCTGCTGCTTCCCCAGCCCAGATCCCTGGCAGATGCTGGGCTGCTCACATTATTATCTTCTCCTCTTCGCAAATTGTGTTCACTTACTCTTTCCTGCTTGGCTCGCTCTTTCTCTAGTCGATGCATCTCCCACTGTTCTGTCACATACTCCATGAATTTCTGCCCATTCACCACAAACGCTTTTGAATGCTCCTGTTCCCACATGTCGATCCGTGCCTTCAACTCCTCTTCCAGCTGAGCCCAGACACAAGGACACGTTAATTACTTCAAATCTTTGGTATGAAGCCCAAATGATTCTCCCAAAGAATGGCTCCTTCCTCCCAAGAGCATCATTAGCCTAACTTCAGGTAGCTGGACCCATGGAGGTACAGGTCAGAGTGGCCAGAGATCAAAGCCTAGGGATGGTTCTTTCACAGTACACATGAAGGTGGGAAAAGGCAAGAACCCAGACTCTGCCCACTAAGGTTCTGGGGTCTAAAGCTGAAGGTGGCACTGGGGAAGATGGGTGACATGAAACAGGCAGTGGACATTAGGAGCAGCACTACCTGGGTTCCAACCCGGAAGCTACCTCTCACTGGCTATGAAAAGGGGGCAAGGTACTTAAGTTCTCAGTGCCTCAGTTTTCTCATCTGTAAAAATGGAAATAATACCAACCTCACAAGGACGTTATAACGATTAAATGAATAAATGGAAAGCACTTTGAAATAGTACGTGGCACTTAATTTAATAAATGCTGTTATTACCAAAATAGAGAATAGGAACGAAGCCCACAGCACTTTAAAAAGCTTGCCTTGGGTTACAGGCTGAACTGTGTGCCCCAAAAGTCATATGTTGAAGTCCTAGCCCCAGTACCTCAGAAAGTGGTCCTTTATTTGAACACAGAAGTAATTAAGTTAAAATGAAGTCATTAGAGTGGGTCCTAATTCACATGACTACTGGTGGCCTTATAAGAGAAAATTTGGACCCAGACACATAGAGAAGGAAGACCATGTGAAGACACAGGGAAGAGATAACTACCTCCAAGCCAAGGAGAGAGGCCTCAGAAGAATGCCTCCTTGCCAACCTTGATCTCAGCCTTCCAGCCTCCAGAACTGTGAGAAAGTAAATTTCTGTGGTTTAAGCCACCCAGTCTGTGGTGCTTGGTCATGGCAGCCCTGGAAAGCTAATGAACCTTCATATTCAGTTGCTTATACTAGGAAGGCCTAGTATAAGCTTCCTATCTTTGCCTAAGCTTTGGAAGAGAAGAGTTTTGTGGCAAAATGAGTCAAAGCTGCAAATATACAAAAAGTGAAGTATTTTGGAGCCAAGCACCAAGAACTCTTAGCAACAATATTACCTTAGGGAGTGTTTTTTGGAGCTTCGCTCGTTGCTTTTCTTCTTTTAAAAGATTTCCTCCACGATTCGTAAATCGACTTGGATCTGAAGCTTTTCTCTGTGAAAAATACATTTTTTTTTTTTTTGAGGAAGATTAGCCCTGAGCTAACTACTGCCAGTCCTCCTCTTTTTGCTGAGGAAGCCTGGCCCTGAGCTAACATCCATGCCCATCTTCCTCTGCTTTATTTGTGTGACGCCTATCACAGCATGGCTTGCCAAGCAGTGCCATGTCTGCACCCAGGATCCGAACCGGCGAACCTGGGGCCACCGAAGCGGAATGCGCGCACTTAACCACTGCGCCACTGGCCCGCCCCTGACAAAAACATTTTAATTAGCATAAACCCCTAGACAGAACAATTACTTCTGCTATGATGCCTTGCTCTCATCAACTGATAAATATTATTAAGTAGACTTTCCAGGAGTCTTGCATCCCATCCACTCTCAGCAGTGAGAAATGGTGGAGTTCTGAAGCGGGGGAGCGGAGGGTGAGCACTCCCGGGAATAGGCAAGATCATCCACTGGCGTGCAGGAAAACTGCTGTTTCCTTTTCAGTCTAAAAAGTCTAAGACAGGCTTCCCTATTTAATGCACAGTGTCGCTGGTCCCTTCCTTGGTTTGGCTGTCAAAAGGAAATGAGGTACGCAGAGGGACAAGAGGGGGTTCTACACTCGGAGGGCTTGGTGGTGGCACCCCTACTTGCCCCCTTACTTCTGGCATATTGAGACAACGCAGCTTAAATTAAGGGGTTTGCCCAGTTAAGGGGTTTATAGATAATCTGATATTTATGAAATTAACCCTCAAAATGGACAAGTAAAAAATGTAAAGTGGTAGGTTTCTTATTCTTCTTTTGTTTCTATTCTATCATATATACAGTATATCAGAACATGAGTATATAACTTGTAAATATAAATTAGGTCTCTACACTCAAAAATAGGGTCAGATAATCAGAAAAGTTTAGAAACAATCTTGACGATTTCAGGGCCAAGCTTGTAAAGAAATTCTATTTCCCTTCCAGACTGCTTGTTTGGTGACTGCTTATAAATGCTCACTAAAGGGGATGGTAGTTTCTTTTTTCTTAAATACTGGCATGTCTACAAAGGTTCCTTATTTGGCTCTTTATTGACATTTACTACTCCTGCTTCTTGCTTTCAACCAAAGTAAAGAGTCACTGAAGACTAGGACACCTGTTCTTAAACAGCTATAAGATTTCAGACAATTCTCTCCACTTCTGAGTCCTAGTGTCCTGCCTGTAAACTTGTGGGAGTTGAACTCAGGATTCTAAGAAGGCCCCTTTGAGCTCTAACAGAGAATGAGTCTCCTTGAATTGTGTGCCCTACATGCCTCATTTGCTTCATTCTAGTCCCAGCCCTGAGCTCTAAAATGCCTTGGGAACCAGTATATGCAAAGTCTATCAGAAGAAAAGGAATTCAGAGTAAAAACATGTGCCCCCAGGGCCGGCCCAGTGGCCTAGTGGTTAAGTTTGTGCGCTCTGCTTCGGCGGCCCAGCGTTTTGCTGGTTTGGATCCTGGGTGCGGACATGGCACTGCTCATCAGGCCATGCTGATGCAGTGTCCCACATGCCACACCTGGAAGGACCCACAACTAAAAGTACACAACTATGTACCGGGGGGCTTTGGGGAGAAAAAGGAAAAATAAAATCTTAAAAAAAAAAAAAAAATAGTACCCCAATACCCAGACAATGTTCTATGAAAATAGCCAAAGTTGGAATGGTAGAGAATGTTAGTTGTGTTCCCCAACACCCATTCTTTCTCCTTTCTTAGTAACAGAACCCACATTTACCTGTGGCAGCAATTCTCCCAGCCTCACCAGCAGCTGGTGTGCATGTAAGCAGAGGTGCTGTGAGGAGAGCCTGGGAGGAGCCCTTAGTGGGGCTGGAGGGGCCACGCCTTCTGTGTTTTTTCCTCTACCACGCTGCCTGAAGTGCTAAGGTGGGAGCTTGGGAGCCACCCTGGCCCTGAGGATAAGGCCCACCCATTAGTGGGAGGGGAGCCATGAGAGGGAGAAGCCTGGGCCCCTACTGACTGTGGAACTGCCATACCTGCCCTGCACTGCTTACCTCTGGACTTTATGTAAGAAACTTCTACTTTATTTAAGCCATTAATTTTGGGTTTTTCTCTTATATGTTCCTGCATACAAGCTTAACAAATACAGATAAGTTAGCAGTAATTCAGAGATTTAATACCAATATGGTATTAGAAACTGGTAAGGAGCAAAGGAAACTGGACTCGGACCCTAACCAGGGCATGGTTTCTGAACACTTTATTGTACTCTAAGGAAAACAAAAACTAGGACACTACCTCAAACTCTAAGAAGAGCTTCCAGCTTTCTTCCCATTTCTGGACACCTTCAAAGAGTTCTTTGTGAACCTCATAGTAGTTTCTTAACCGCACAATCTCGGCATCATGGAGTTGGAGCAGATTTTCTGTGTAGTCCTCTGCAAGATATAGGCCCAGTAATTTTAAAAAATTCTTCTAGTGTTTAGTATCCCAATTTACTAATCCTTTGTCCCCCTAAGATGGAAATATTTTTCTTCCTTATAGTAAAAATAGTACAATAAATAAGTCTATATTATGGATAGTAAAAGCCAGGTTTGTCACGATCAGCCTGGGAGTACTAGGGACTAAAGGACTGGAGTGTGGACTAAAATGATTCAGATTCTCAAACCTCTGTCATCTCTTGCCTTGTCTTAGTTTCTTTCATATTGTCCCTTTCTACCCTGCCCAGTAGAGGGTTAGGTCACAGATAATGTCCAAAAACACTTGTTGAATTTAGTAAAGACAGCCTTACATTTATATTCAGTTCAGGTCAGACCAGAATTCCACTGGGCGCTGGGCTCCAACTCTGTGGGCTCAAATGTGGGCTCTGCCATTGACCTGCTTGCTGTGTGCCTCTGGGCTAAGTTGCTCAACATTTATGTGCCTTAGTGTCCTCATCTGTTGATATGAGGATTAAGTGAGATCCTATTGTTAAGGGTTTGACAGCGCATCTGGCATAGAGTAAGCACCTGGTAAACTTAAGCTTCACAAGTACAGGTTACAGTGATATACTACTTCAGAAATCAAGAGAGCCCTTGTTTCCTAATAGCATGTGCAAATGGTTCTTTGTACAGGAATGGCAGTTTATGCTGAATGGCTTGAAAAGGTGGCTATATCTGTTCAGCAGAGGAAATACTTCCTGGTGAATGTATGCACTTGTAAAAGACAAGTGAGCAGGCCAGCTGAAGACCACCGCTTCTATACTAACCAGAATAGTAAGGGGCAAAAGCGTTTCTCTGCTCCTGGCTGTAAAAACACTGGTCCCAGTATTGAGCCAGCTCCACTCGAATGGCCTCAATCACTTTCTTCATGTTTTGCATCTTGAGTTCTTCCAACCGATCCACTTCTAATTGCAGCTGAAACAAAGAGACCTGTTAAAGGTGCCTGTCATGCTTTTATATTCATGGAGATTTGCAAAAGTTTCCCCCTCACCTTTTTTTTTCTGCTGGGAAAGATTCGCCCTCAACTAACATCTGTTGCCAGAGGAACATCAGTTCCTCTCTCTCTTTTTTTTTTCTCCCCAAAGCCCCAGTACACAGTTGTATATTCTAGTTGTAAGTCCTTCTAGTTCTTCTATGTGAATCGCTGCTGCAGCATGGCTACTGACAGACAGTGGTGTGGCTCTGTGGCTAGGAACCAAACTCAGGCCGCCGACGCAGAGCACATTGAACTTTAACCACTAGGCCAGCAGGGCTGGCTCTAAAAGTTCCCCCTTTTCAAATAAAATTACAACACAAAGCCACAGGGGTAAATCAACACTCTATAACATTATAGGAGCCAGAAATCTAAGAAATGTACACAAAAGATAGAAGATGAACAAGCTATTGCCAACTTTCTCTGATGCTTGTATTAAAAACAAACTCACTCAAGGCAGAAGCGGTAAACACATCAGACTTGACACAGAAGCTCTGCTCATACTGACTGTGGACCCAGCGCCTGTTGGGTTTCTTACCGCTTTCTTGACCTTGGCCTTTGACCCAGTCATAACCGTGGCCACAGCTTCTCTCTCTTCTGCAGGTATCTGCAATCTGTCCCAGAGCTCTCGGATCTGAGCTCGCAGACCCTCACACACTGCTTCATTTTGTGACTTTCGCATTTCTAGCTGTAGCAAAGAGAGCCGTGGTTATAGCAAAGGCAGCAGCACAGAAAATGCTAGCCCTCTGGCCTCCCACAAAGACAGTCTGGACCCACATGGAGAAGAAGCACTTTTACAAGATTGTGAAGAGCCGTGTTTTGATGACTTCTGAACACCAACTGTAAGGCTGTCATTATAGTAGGATCTCAAACCCCAAGACTTGGATTAAAATTTTGAATTAAAAAAGATTTTTTTCAATTAAACACTAAGCTAATTCACATGACTATTATTTCATCCAAAATTTCAATTTCACATTCTTAGAGGTACATACACATTTTTTGTTAAAAAAAAGAAAGTCAAGTTTGTATATCATATAATACTATTTTATCCTCTCTCATTCTCTTCAGTTAGACTGGCTCCTTATTTAAGACTCAAGGAAAAAAAACTCTATTTTTTCAAATTGCTGGAGATCCCAGGCCGTAATCTGAGTAGACCTTACCTGCCGCAGCAACTTCTGTAGTGTTGTAATGTTCTCCAAAGACAGGCAAAAGGCATCTTCATCTTCACACACCACATCTCTTTCAAAGCTGGTGTCTGGGGTGTGATCTAATTCTTCCATACACAGTATGATCTGTCTCTTTAGGTTGACAAACTCCTCATGCCTGGACGCCTATAAAATAAGATGATTAGGAGCTACGCAGAGGAAAGTGAGGCGACCTTTGAGGAAGTGCGAATGCAGCAGCATACCTTTGCCTGCCTCAGTGTTGCCACATGCTGTCTGAACTGGCTCAGCTCTTCTAAGCTGGGAACCGAGGTGCTGCCAACATCATAGTGGGGCATGCAAAGAATTTCACACAGTTCCTGATCTTGTTCTTGAAGTAGTTTCAGTTCCTGTTTTCTCTCCTTTTTCTGTTTTCGCATGAGTTCTACCTGAGTGCGCAAATCCTTTTCTAGTTGCAGGATGGTTGTCTCTCCTTCTTCCTGGAATATAAGACAATGTACCACTGTTCTAAGGTTCCAGGTGGATTTCTTCCAAGGAAGAGAAGGACAACGGAAGAAGGCTAGGATGATGGACTTTTAGTTAAACTTACAAATAAGTCAACTCATGGCCAACAGAATATGGCACAAAGAGGATCCCCTAAGGAAAGCATCTAATAAAGAAAGGTACCAGGGCACTTTGCAAGAGGTGAAAATTGGTTGGAAAGTTTGCTTTGAGTCGGCTATAGGGTATTATATTTAGCTTGTAACTAAACGCTCAACCTAATAATCCTAAGAACATCACCTAACGAGTAAAAATTTAGTAGTCCTTGCTCTACTCCTAACTGATGAACAGAAAAAAAAAGTGGCAGTTGTATGTCCTATTCAACACCGGTGAATTAAGAGCTCTCATGTAATTTAAGGGAGAGGGGCTACTGTACACCTAACCTCTCATTAAATTTCACATCGAAATTTAAATTTAAAAAAAAAGTCCAAATGAAACTATTTGTCCAAAATCAATGATATTTATGCCATTTCTGTTAATTCCAGGAAACCCCACTGATGTCATGGTCTGCCTGATTGCTCTTGGCTGCCAGGTATGAAGTGTCCTTAATGCTTTAAAAGCAGTCTCCCTCCTAGGCTGACTCCATCTAGATATCCAGGCAGTTCTTCCTGTAACAGGGGGAGGGACCCAAGAACCTTATGGGTGCCACACCAGCCACAGTGTGCTGTCCCTGCACCCACATCTGTTCTGATCACCTTCCCACACTCCACGTATGTTTTCATTTTTAGGATTCCAACACTATTTTTACTGGTTCTCCCCAGGGATATGTTTTGGGGCCCCATCTGTTATTCATTTCATCCTTGTTGGTGTCCTCGTTTAAGCCCCTGACTTGTGCTGGGCCATAATACAGCAACCTCTCAGCTAGGTCCACGGTAACTGTGGCATGCTCTGAACTTGCCCATGCCCTCCTGATATCCAGCTATGGAGACATTTCTTCTCAAGTAGCCATTTTGGCTGGCTCAGTGGTATGCAGCTTCTGGATATGAAAAAACCCACAAAGGCAGGTTTTTGGGTAACTTTCCCTTGCATCACTAGTTACTTTTGCTTCCTAGGTAGTTCTTTTCATTTTCGTTCAAAGAAAGAATAGTATAGTACCATCTTGCCTGGCTTCTCCTCAGGGTTAAAAAATTTTTATATGCCCTACAAGTTGATAGCCAAAGAAAGCTTGTTTTTGATCAAACCATTGCAACACTTATTAGCTTCTTCACCTCTCAACAGGGTGGGCAACCCTTTACATAAGTGAACATTACTTTGCTGGAACTAATTAACCAGGCAGCGTGTTTCCTCACTTCTCATGTCCAGTACCACCCTACCCTACAAAGAAACTTTCCACTTGCAGCCCTAAGTCAAAGCTCCTTCCTAAATCTCAGACTCAAGCAGGATCCCCAGAGACCCGACCAGGTACCTGAAATGGCTCGACATGTAACTCGCTGCACAGGGTGTTCAGCTCTTTTTGACAGATGGAGATGCTTTTGATGAGCCTTTCCTTCAGGCTTTCCTCTTCAGCAATCATCATATCCAGGAGGTCCTACAAGAGAAAAAACAGTCCTATAAAAATTTAAGGCCAATGGGAAAAAAAAACCCAAACCAATAAATAACACCAAAACCTTCATAAATACAAATTTTTAAGAAAGGAATTAAAAACAAACAAAACCAGAAGAGCATGTGACATCCTAGTGTCACTTCTATATGCTATCTCAGCGATCTTACCCCGTCCCACTGCAAAGAGCCCAGTACTTCTCAACTCACCTTGATATGTTTCTTCACAACCTCGGTTCTTTGTAACCGCTGGTCCTCTGGAATCCCAATTAATTCCCATATTTCCCGAAGGTGATTCAGGGCTTTCTGGAGACATACTATGGACTCCTCTGCCAGCACCTCACTGAAAAGCAAAAGAGAAGTCAGTTACATGAGCCAGTGACTCCAGACTAAAAGAAGTATTTAAAGGAACTAAATAAACTAGTTTCTCAATGGCCTCAAGGATAAAACAAATTGAAAACAAGCATTCAGCTTAATTTATCTTTAACCACTCCCCTCCACTTCTCTCTTAAAACACAACAACACTGGCAGAGCAAAATTCAGTATCATATTATATTGTGGAAATTCAATCTTCCTAATAATACTCAGAATCTGGACTTTCATCAATGACTCTACCTAAGCAGTATAAGAGAGAATTACAAAACCTTTTTTTTTGAGGAAGATTAGCCCTGAGCTAACGTCTGCCACCAATCCTCCTCTTTTTGCTGAGGAAGACTTGCCCTGAGCTAACATCCATGCCCATCTCCCTCTACTTTATATGTGGGACACCTACCACAAGTGGTGCCATGTCCGCACCTGGGATGCAAACTGGTGAACCCTGAGCTGCTGAAGCAGAACATAACCACTGCACCACCGGCCAGCCCCTATAAATCCTTTTGTTAAAAAAAAAAACGGGCCGGGGGCTGGCCCCGTGGCCGAGTGGTTAAGTTCGCGCGCTCCGCTGCAGGTGTCCCAGTGTTTCATTGGTTCGAATCCTGGGCGCGGACATGGCACTGCTCATCAAACCACGCTGAGGCAGCGTCCCCCATGCCACAACTAGAAGGACCCACAACGAGAAATATACAACTATGTACTGGGGGCTTTGGGGAGAAAAAGGAAAAAATGAAATCTTTAAAAAAAAAAAAAAAAAAAATGGGCCGGCCCCGTGACCAAGTGGTTAAGTTTGCCCGCTTCACTTCGGTAGCCTAGGGTTTCACAGGTTTGGATCCTGGGCGCAGACATGGCACCGCTCATCAAGCCATGCTGAGGCAGTGTCCCACATGCCACAACTAGAAGGATCTATAACTAGAATATGCAACTGTGTGCTGGGGGGCTTTGGGAGAAGAAGAAGAAGAAGAAAAAAAAAGAAGATTGGCAACAGATGTTAGTTCAGGTGCCAATCTTTAAAAAAAAAAAACCAAAAAAAACAGGAGCTTGCCGGTGGTGTAGTGGTTAAGTCTGAGGACTCCACTTCAGAGGCCCAGGGTTCACTGTTTCAGATCCCAGGCGCAGACACACACACCACTCATCAAGCCATGCTGTGGTAGGCATCCCACTTATAAAGTAGAGGAAGATGGGCTTGGATGTTAGCTCAGGGCCAGTCTTCCTTAGCAAAAAGAGGAGGATTGGCAGCAGTTAGCTCAGGGCTAATCTTCCTCAAAAAAAAAAACAAAAGAAGAAGAAGATGGCAAAACTACAGTGAAAGGAAGCAAATTAACTGCCTGGGATCAGGGCAGGGGATCAAGAGTAAAAGAGCACAAGGAGACATCACCAAGATGGCGGAGTGAGTAGTCTTCTTTGTCTCTCCCCCTTCGAATCTACAACTAATTGGACATTCATTGGTTAACAAAGGATATCCATATAGCACCTCAGGACGCCTGAGAGACCTGTGCTGCTATACATCGGAAGGCGGATGGACTTCCCCCCGGGAGGAGGTGGAGATAGGTGACCCACGGACAGCCTAGTACCTGCAAGTGACTTTCTTCCAGTGGACTCCCCCATAGCATCACCACGCACCAAGGGCAGGAGTGTTTGCACGCCGGCGGAGCGACGGTGGAAACAGGTGACTATAGCCCTAATTAAGCCCCTCGCTATTACACCTAAGCCCAGGGGGAAACTCGAGGGTCCTGCACCGGCGGCAGGGAAAGCCTCTACTCACCATTAGCGGAGAGGCTCTGCCTGGCATTCAGAACACCGGGAGGCTTCTGAAGAGGAGGATTCTGAGCAGGGCAGCAGCCCGCCAGCCGCCGCCAGACTCACAGACTCCGGCTGTCTCCCAGACGGGAAAAGGGCCTCCCGGAGATCCCGTGGGAGTGCTCTGGGGCTGGGTGGAGTTCCAGCTGCCAGTTTCTGCAACCCAGGGGGAGACTCCAGGGTCCCGCACTGGCGGAAGGGAAAGCCTTCACTCGCCATTAGCAGAGAGGTCCTGCCCAGCATTCAGAATGCCAGGAGGCTCCCAAAGAGGAGGATCCCGGGCAGGGCAGCAGCCCGCCAGACACCTCTGGACTCACAGACTCTGGCTGTGTCTCAGAGGAGGCAAGAGGCACCCAGAGATCCTGTGGGTGTGGTCGGGGGCTGGGTGGATCTCCAGTGGCCTGGCTCCATGGCCCAGGGGGAAACTCCAGGGTCCCACAGCAGCCTCAGCGAAAGCCTCTGCACAGCACTAGTGGAGAGGCCCCAACCGGCAATCACAAGGCTGGAAGGCCCTGGGGCAAAAGTAGCACAGCTAGGTGAGCTAATCACAGACTGCAGAAGATACCTATAGCTCTGCTGTGACCTATAGTGGACAAGTGAGATTTTGTGGGCTCTGACAGTGACAGAGCTGTGAATATAGGTGATCCTGCTCCCGGCTGCTGGGAAAGCCCATAACACCACTGCAGACCCCAAGGAGGGAGCACGTCTAGGTGGTCTGCAACAGTAGGCACCAGCAGCCTGAAGCCCCCTTGCGATTGCCCCCACAGCTGAAGAGGGACCCCACAGGACCACTGTGACTACGAGGAGGAGCCCAGGTCCAGTCAGCAACAGCTGACAGGGTTCCTGGTCGGTGCAATCTAAACAGCTGCTACCCCCGACATACCACTAGAAACAAGTGGAAGCAGTAACTAAACTCTATCTCTATGTGGAGGCACAAATCCACGCCATCAAGCAGTATGAAAAAATATATTAAATCTCCAAACCAGAAGGAAAATGACAAGTACCTAGAAAACAATCCCAAAGACCATGAAATCTATAACCTAAATGACGATGAATTCAAAACAGCCATTATTTAAAAACTCAATGAGTTAAAAGAGAATACAGATAAACAACTCAACGAATTCAGGAGCTATGTCACAAAAGAGCTTGATACTATAAAGAAGAACCAAGCAGAAATACTGGAGATGAAGAACACAATGGAGGAGATTAAGAAAAATCTGGACTCTCTGAACAGTAGTGTCGATAATATGGAGGACAGAATTAGTAACTTGGAGGATAGGAATATAGAAATGCTGCAGACAGAGGAGGAGAGAGAACTAAGACTAAAAAGAAATGAAGAAACACTCCAAGAATTATCCGACTTAATTAGGAGATGCAACATAAGGATTATAGGTATACCAGAGGGAGAAGAGAAGGAGAAGGGGGCAGAAAGCCTGTTCAAAGA
Organism: Equus quagga; assembly: GCF_021613505.1. NCBI lineage: Eukaryota > Metazoa > Chordata > Mammalia > Perissodactyla > Equidae > Equus > Equus quagga. The sequence goes on along the minus strand of NC_060268.1, from coordinate 92,655,264 downwards.
AATAATGGCTGAGAATTTTCGAAACCTGGAGAGAGAGATGGAACCTCATGTGACAGAAGCCAATAGATCTCCAAACTTTATCAACGTAAGAAGACCAACCCCAAGGCATACAGTAGTGAAGCTAGCAAAAGTCAACGACAAAAAGAAAATACTAAGGGCAGCCAGGCAGAAGAAAATAACCTACAAAGGAACCCCCATAAGGCTGTCAGCAGATTTCTCAGCAGATACCTTACAGGCTAGAAGAGACTGGAATGATATATTCAAAACTCTGAAGGACAAAAACCTGCAGCCAAGAATACTCTACCCAGCGAAAATATCCTTCAAATACGATGGAGAAATAAAAACTTTCCCAGATAAACAAAAGTTAAGGGAGTTTATTGCCACAAGACCTCCTCTTCAAGAAATGCTCAGGAAGACCCTCATACCTGAAAAATCAAAAAAAGGAAAAGGGTTACAAAACCCAGAGCAAAGGAGATAAGTAGAAGGAGAACAACAGAAAGTAGCAGCTCTCCATCAGAACAGGTTAGCAAAAGTTAAATAAAACATTAAAGATAAAAGGAAAGGAAACACCAAGAATAAATAAAATCCTGTCATTTTAACCACAAACTCACAACACAAGAAGGAAGAGGAAAAAAAAAATCTGACAATAACAACCTAGAAGGGGAAAAGAAAAGGGATGGAACGTTTTAATTTAAGGAAATAAGAGGCTATCAGAAAATGGACTATCTCATCTATGAGATGTTTTATACAAACCACCTGGTAACCACTAAACAAATAACAAGAATAAAGACACAAATTACAAATAAGAAGAAAGCCAATACAGAAATTTACCTACCTGAATTAGTAATCCAAAAATCATGGGACAAGAAACAAAGGAAATGCAAGAGAACCTGAAAACAAGTGATAAAATGGCAGCGGTAGGCCCCCACATTTCAATAATCACTCTGAATGTAAATGGATTGAACTCTCCAATCAAAAGACACAGAGTGGCAGGATGGATCAAAGAACAAGACCCAACAATATGCTGCCTCCAGGAAACACACCTCAGCCCCAAAGACAAACACAGACTCAGAGTGAAGGGATGGAAGACAATACTCCAAGCTAATAATGAACAAAAGAAAGCTGGTGTCACCATACTTATAATCAGACAAAGTAGACTTCAAAGTAAAACAGATAAAGAAAGACAAAGAGGGGCAGTATATAATGATAAAAGGGACACTCCACCAAGATGACATAACACTTTATATATATATATACGCACCCAACACAGGAGCACCAAAATTTATAAAGCAACTCTTAACAAAACTGAAAGGAGACATCAACAACAATACAATAATAGTAGGGGACCTCAACACCCCATTAACACCAATGGATAGATCATCCAGACAGAAAGTCAACAAGGAAATTATAGAATTAAATGAAAAATTAGACCAGATGGACTTAATAGATTTATATAGAACACTTCATCCAAAAACAGCAGGTTACACATTCTTCTCAAGTGCGCATGGAACATTCTCAAGGATAGATCATATCTTGGGAAACCAAGCATCAATCAATCCAAGAGGGTTGAAATAATATCGAGCATCTTTTCTGATCATAATGCTATGAAACTAGAAATCAACTACAAGAATAAAGCTGGGAAGGGGGCAAAAATGTAGAGACTAAACAACATGCTACTGAACAAATAATGGATTATTGAAGAAATTAAAGAATAAATCAAATATTACCTGGAGACAAATGAAAATGAAAACACGCCATACCAACTCATTTGGGACGCAGCAAAAGCAGTCCTAAGAGGGAAATTCATTGCAATACAGGCTCACCTCAATAAACAAGAAAAATCTCACATAAGCAACCTCAAACGACAACTAACAGAATTAGAAAAAGAAGAACAAACAAAGCCCAAAATCAGTAGAAGGAAGGAAATAATAAAAATTAGAGCAGAAATAAACGATATTGAAACAAAAAAGACAGTAGAAAGGATCAATGAAACAAAGAGTTGGTTCTTTGAAAAAAATTAACAAAATCGACAAACCCTGAGCCAGACTCACTAAGAAAAAAGGAGAGAAGTCTCAAATAAATAAAATTAGAAATGAGAGAGGAGAAATCACAATGGATACCAAAGAAATACAAGGGATCATAACAGAATACTATGAAAAACTATATGCCAACAAATTGAACAACCTAGAAGAAATGGATAAATGCCTAGACTCTTACAACCTCCCCAAACTGAATCAGGAAGAAAGAGAGAATCTGAATAGACCAATCACAAATAAAGAAATAGAAACAGTAATCAAAAACCTCCCCAAAAACAAGAGTCCAGGACCAGACAGCTTCTCTGGAGAATTCTACCAAACATCCAAAGAAGATTTAATACGTATACTTCTCAAACTATTCCAGAAAATTGAGGAAGATGGAGCACTCACTAACACATTCTATGAAGCCAACATCACCCTGATCCCCAAACCTGACAAGGACAACACAAAGAAGGAAAACTACAGGCCAATATCACTGATGAACATAGATGCAAAAATCCTCAACAAAATTCTGGCAAACCGAATACAGCAATACATCAGAAAGATTATACACCATGATCAAGTGGGATTTATACCAGGGACACAGGGATGGTTCAACACCCGCAAGTCAATCAACGTGATACACTACATTAACAAAATGAGAAACCAAAACCACATGATCATCTCAATAGATGCAGAGAAAGCATTCGACAAGATCCAACATCCATTTATGATAAAAACCCTCAATAAAATGGGTATAGAAGGAAAGTATACCTCAACGTAATAAAGGCCATATATGACAAACCCACAGCCAACATCATACTCAATGGACAAAAACTGAAAGCCATCCCTCTGAGAACAGGAACAAGACAAGGGTGTCCACTTTCACCACTCTTATTCAACATAGTACTGGAGGTGTTGGCCAGAGCAATTCGGCAGGAAAAAGAAATAAAAGGAATCCAAATAGGCAATGAAGATGTAAAACTCTTGCTGTTTGCAGATGACATGATCTTATATATAGAAAACCTCAAAGAATCCATAGGAAAACTATTAGAAACGATCAACAGCTACAGCAAAGTTGCAGGGTATAAAATCAACATACGTAAATCAGTAGCATTTCTATACGCTAACAATGAACTAACAGAAAAAGAACTCAAGAACTCAATCCCATTCACAATTGCAACAAAAAGAATAAAATACCTTGGGATAAATTTAACCAAGGAAGTGAAAGATCTATACAACGCAAACTACAAGACTTTCTTGAAAGAAATTGATGACGACATAAAGACATGGAAAGACATTCCATGCACATGGATTGGAAGAATAAACATCGTTAAAATGTCCATACTACCTAAAGCAATCTACAGATTCAACGCTATCCCAATCAGAATCCCAATGACATTCTTTATAGAAATACAACACAAAGAATCCTAAAATTCATATGGGGCAACAAAAGACCCCGAATTGCTAAAGCAATCCTGAGAAAGAAGAACACAGCTGGAGGCATTACAATCCCTGACTTCAAAACATACTACAAAGCTACAGTAATCAAAACAGCATGGTACTGGTACAAAAACAGGTGCACAGATCAAGGGAACAGAATTGAAAGCCCAGAAATAAAACCACACATCTATGGACAGCTTATCTTTGACAAAGGAGCTGAGGGCCTACAATGGAGAAAAGAAAGTCTCTTCAACAAATGGTGCTGAGAAAACTGGACAGCCACATGTAAAAGAATGAAAATTGACCATTCTTTTTCACCATTCACCAAAATAGACTCAAAATGGATCAAAGACCTAAAGATTAGGCCTGAAACAATAAGTCTTCTAGAAGAGAATATAGGCAGTACACTCTTTGACATCAGTTTCAAAAGAATCTTTTCAGATACCATAATTCCCCAGACGAGGGAAACAATAGAAAGAATAAACAAATGGGACTTCATCAGACTAAAGAGCTTCTTTAAGGCAAGGGAAAACAGGATTGAAACAAAAAAACAGCCCACTAATTGGGAAAAAATATTCACAAGTTATTTATCTGACAAAGGGTTAATCTCCATAATATATAAAGAACTCTCACAGCTCAAGAACAAAAAAATCAAACAACCTGATCAAAAAATGGGCAGGGGACATGAACAGACATTTCTCCAAAGAAGATATAAGGATGGCCAAGAGACACATGAAAAGGTACTCATCATCACTAATCATCAGGGAAATGCGAATCAAAACTACACTAAGATATCACCTTACGCCTGTTAGAATGGCAAAAATATCCAAAACCAAGAGTGACAAATGTTGGAGAGCCTGTGGAGACAAAGGAACCCTCATACACTGTTGGTGGTAATGCAAACTGGTGCAGCCACTATGGAAAACAGTAAGGAGATTTCTCAAAAAGTTAAAAATAGAAATACCTTATGACCCAGCCATCCCACTACTGGGTATCTATCCTAAGAACCTGAAATTAGCAATTCCAAAAGTCCCATGCACCCCTATGTTCATCGCAGCATTATTTACAATAGCTAAGATGTGGAACCAACCTAAGTGCCCAGCAACTGATGATTGGATAAAGAAGATATGGTATATTTATACAATGGAATACTACTCAGCCATGAAAAAAGACAAAATCGTCCCATTCACGACAACATGGATGGACCTTGAGGGTGTTATGTTAAGTGAAATAAGCCAGGCAGAGAAAGACGAACTCTATGACTCCACTCATAGGTGGAAGTTAACATATAGACAAAGAGAACTGATCGGTGGTTACCAGAGGAAGGGGGGGGTGGGGGGGAGGGCACAAAGGGTGAAGTCGTGTACTTACAACATGACTAACAATAATGTACAACGGAAATTTCACCAGGTTGTAAACTATCATCATCTTAATAAAAAATTTTAAAAAATGGAAAAAAAAAGAGCACAAGGCAACTTTTTTAGGGTGATCAAATGGTTCTAGATCTTGATGGTGATGGTGATTACATAAGTGTATGCAATGACGAAAATTCAAACTGTATATGTAAAATGAGTCGATTTTACTGTATATAAATTACACCTCAAATCTAAAAGAAAAAAAAAGGGAAGTAAAAGAAATAACTAATGTGGAAAAACAACAAAAAAAGTTGGGAGAGGGGCCGGCCCCATGGTCGAGTGGTTAAGTTCTCGCTCTCCACTTCGGCGGCCCAGGGTTTCGCCGGTTCGAATCCTGGGCGCGGACACGGCACCACTCACCGGGCCATGCTGAGGCGGTGTCCCACATGCCACAACTGGAAGAACGCATGACTAAAGATACACAACTATGTACCAGGGGACTTTGGGGAGAAAAAGGAAAAATAAAATCTTGGGGGGAAAACAATAGTTGGGGAAGAGGAGGAAAAAACAGAGCAAAAGAAGCCAGGCAAGCAAGCATATATTACTATGTGATTCCATTTATATAAAGTTCAAAAACAGGCAAAACTAAGCCATAGTTTCAGCAGTCAGGATAGTAGCTGCCATTGTCCTGGGAGGTGGTGACTGGGAGAGGGCACAGGAGGGCTCTTTACACTGATGAGTGCTGACTTGTGAAAATCCACTGAATTCACACAATATGTGCATGTTTCTGTATGTATGTTATTCTTCAATTACAAAAAGTTTATTTAAAAAAATTATTCATTGTTTATCTGAAATACAAATTTAACTGGGCACCTTGTTTTTTATCTTAAAAAATGTTTAAAAATGATAACCATTAGTCTGCTTCACATAACATTTAAAGATTAGAGATTTTCTCTTCTTTCTCTGGTACAACTGGATAACAAAGAGACTGCTCTGATGCCAGAGAAACTAGAGTCTAGATGTTTTTTGCCACTAGTCAGCCGTGAGGCCTGGAATAAGTCACATAAGCTGTTTGTGTGCTGTCTACAAAGGATGGGGCTAGAGACTCTCACTGGCCCCCTCTCTCTCTCAGTGTATTCACTGGTTCTGTCAGTCACCAGCCAGCCTAGATCTCCAAGAACATCAGTTTCTCCAGAGGTTTTAATATATTCACATCCGAGACATTTCTCTAGCCAAAAAATCCCAATTTAAAGGTTGCCTGTCCTAGTTGAAGAAAAGCTTTTGCACAAATACCAGTTGCCTATATCAGATGGCTAATATCAATACCCAGATAATGAATAGTCTTTAAAAGAATTTACTGTACTCCATTCATTTTAGAAATATTAACAGGTTATTAAGGCATTTATTTAATATAATCTCAATTAACTAAAGTTCAACCAAAGAGCTTCCCCAGGTGAATAATCCCTTTGCACTTCAATTTTAAGACAGAATGCACAAATCAAAATTCTAATTTTTGCATTTCATTAAAAATAACCTACAGAATCTAATCTGTGGTCAGTGTTCAATCTGAATACAGAACCCTGGTGTTGAGCCAGACCAGCCTGGGCTCTGGTCCAAGGGTCACTACTGCAGAGAGTGCTCTCCAGTCTGCTCCAGTCTGACTGGCCCAGCCCATCCTGGCCAGTCTCCACAAGACAACTAGGCTGTCTGTCCAGTCAGGTCCCTGCTGAACCACTGCCCTCAGGAAGCAGAGACTCAATCACCTTCAAAGGAAAAGGCCCTCTAAAACATCTCTCCAGGTTTGTCTCTTCATCTCTCCCACCCTGCACTCCCCAAGACTCCAGCCAAGTGAACTTCCTAAGCATTGCCTCCACAGTGCCTGCACTCAGCCATGTGTAGCTCTCAGTTTTTGATGCCAACATGCTTCTGCACATTACCTTCCACTTGCCACCACCTCCCTGGACAGCTGTGGATTTCTCAGTTGTTCCCCCACCCCCAGCCCAGTAGACCATAAACTTAAGCGCAGGGACCACCACATCTTGTCCATCTTCATTTTACCAGACCCTAACACACAGGAACTGTTCAATAAATGTAAAATGAATGGCCTTGAATTCCTGCCAACTACCGCTGGTGCAAAGGTAAACTGCTACAGCTACTTTGGAAGACAGTCTGGCAGTTCTCAGTTAGACACAGAATTACCGTACAACCCAGCAACTCCATTCCTAGGTATTTACTCAAAGAAATGAAAACTTATGTCCACACAAAGCTTATATACAAATGTTTACAGCAGCATTATTTATAATAGCCAAAAAGTGCAAACAACCCAAATGGCCATCAACTAATGAACAAGCAAATAAAATGTGATTTATCTATACAATGGAATAGTATTTGGCAATAAACCTCAAAAACATTATGCCAGGTGAAAGAAGCCAGTCGCAAAAGACAACATATGGTATGATTCCACGTATGTGAAATATCCAGAATAGGCAAATCTATAGACAGGGAGATTAGTTGTTGCCTGGGGGTGGGGTAGGGGCAGGGGGGAGGGTGTGAAAAGGGGACTGACTGCTAATAGGTATAGGTTTTCTGAAGGGATGATGAAAATGTTCTAAAACTAATTGCAGTGATAGTTACGCAACTCTGTGAATATACTAAAAATCATTAAATTGTACACTTTAAGTAGGCGAATTGTATGGTTTGGGGATTCTATCTTAATAAAGCTGTTATTATTATTATAATTTTTTAAAGATTTTATTTTTCCTTTTTCTCCCCAAAAGCCCCCGGTACATAGTTGTATATTTTAGTTGTGGGTCCTTCTAGTCGTGCCATGTGGGATGCTGCCTCAGCGTGGCCTGATGAGTGGTGCTGTGTCCGTGCCCAGGATCTGAACCAGTGAAACCCTGGGCCGCCAAAGTGGAACACGTGAACTTAATCACTCAGCCATGGGGCCGGCCCCATAAAGCATTATTTTTTAAAATCTGACACATAATTTGAAGTTTTCTAAATCTGTGACTTTGTTGAAAAACTTAGATATATTTACTAATTAATTTAATCAAACAAATTACTTCTACAAACTAAAATGATATGATTGGGACAAATGTATAGACCTCAAATCCAATTAAAATCAAGACAAGTATCTGCATAGCGAATGGACTGCTACACATTTAAAGGGTCCTCTGAACTCCAGTAGATGGGCCACTAACAAAAAGCAGTATGCACATAACTTGTTACAAAGAAAAAGTTAACCATCCCTTGGAGCTGATTACTTTAACAAATCTTATTTGGCCTGTTGGAGGATAGGTGTTTGGAATTACCAATCTTCTAGTTAGAGACAGTTCTCATGAGTACCATTTTCAAAGAATTAAAAACTAAAATGTTCCACTCTTCACAACATTCAAACTGTATGAACTTAATTCCTATATCATCCTAACACCTCTTTCTTACATTCCCACCATTAGCCTACTCTCAAAAGACAGCCAGAATCTCACTCCTCCCCACACCTGGCGGTAGCCGCCCTGGTCCAGGTCATCGCCATCACCTCTTGCCTGTACTGCAGTGGCCTTTCACTGGTCTCGCTACTTCTGCCTTGGCCTCCTTGAGCTTGCTGTCAACAGAGGAGTTGACACCCTATCTTCTTGAGAATCCTCCGGTGATTGCCCGTCTGCCTGTACAGAGGCCTCTGGAGCCCTGTTTCAGTACTCCAGTCACAACGGACTCCTTTGCTCTTTTTGGAACCTACGAGGCACTCTCCTACCTCAGGCGCTGGCATTTGGTGTTTGCTCTACCTAGAACCCTCTTCCCCACGTCCACACTCATCCCCTCACCTCCTTTATGTCTTTGCTAAGATCACCTTCTCAGGGAGGCCTTTGAAACTGCCATTCCCCTTTCCTACACCTTCAGTACTCTTTATCCCCTCTCTGCTTGATTTCTCTCCACAGCACTTATTACCATTAATGTAAGATTTGCTTATTTATTACCTTTCTTCCGCTATTAGAATGTAAACTCCAAAAGGGCAAGGATGTCAGTTTCGTTCACTGCTGAATCCCCTCCCTATACTTGGCATGGCACCTTATATACATTAAACATTCAAGAACTTTTTTTGAGTAAAATAACTTGACAATTCAAAAAAGTTGTATGATCATAAGATGCGTCAGCACAATCACGGTGAATAATTACCATGGTACATATATACTGCCTTGCTAAATGGTTTCAGGTAGTTCCCAAAAAGGTGCAAATTTGAGACTTTTTTCTTATAATACATCACTGGAAAACTGAGGGTGCTTACAATACTGCCCAAGACACAAAGGTTGTAAAAAGGACCAATTTTCCCAGTCTCTTGAACCTGTCACTGGGCTGGAAAAGCTCTCAAATGGTTCTCTAAATGATTTCCAACCTTCGGGCAGCATTCACTGATCCACTGTCCTATTTTCTCCTAAACAGCCCTCCAGAGAAGGAGCTTTGTTAAGCCTCATGTGTGCAACCTGTCTGAAGAATCAATAACCAATAGTTAATTCAGCCACCAATCTGATAACCATGATATTTCTCAGGTCTATTTCTCATAGTCCTTTCTTTTTTTTTTTTTAACGATTTTATTTTTCCTTTTTCACCCAAAGTGCCCTGGTACAGACTTGGGTATTTTTAGTTGTGGGTCCTTCTAGTTGTGGCATGTGGGATGCTGCCTCAGCATGGCCTGATGAGTGGTGCTGGGTCCACACCCAGGATTCGAACTGGCGAAACCCTGGGCCGCTGAAGCAGCGCGCGTGAACTTAACCACTCAGCCACGGGGCTGGCTCCTTATAGTCCTTTCTAAATATAAACACCTGAAATCCAGATTACCCAAAAGTCTGGTTTTGTTCGTAGAGTAATCCCAGTGGCTGTTTTAAAGCCTAATTATATCTGTTGATCTACTGGTAACCCTTTCTCCCCATTCATTCACTGTCTTGAAAGTAGAAGATGCCTGAACAATCCTAAAACTGTTAATGAACTCGAATTTGGACTAAGAGTTTCCTGTAAGATGTCGTCTAAGGTTTTACTCGTCCTCAGAACGCATCATTACCTTAAACGCACGGCAGCTTAAATACGCTGTCCTTTAGATAATAAGATATTGTAACCCACAACCTGATACCGTTGTTTTTCCAACGGTACCAGCCATCTTCTACCCAATTCCCATCCTCCCGAAGGTGAGCATTTGGAGAAGAACGGTCTGAATCCCTAATCATGAGAGACGATGACCCTTACAAAACCATAAGGCAGTCGGTTTGGCCAATAACTACAAATTCTTCAGGAATGAATCATCACAAGTCTTCACCCACCACTTTCAGAAAATAAGGTTAACGTGTGTATCACTCTTAACACACAAGTCCTCTGCACCGATATTCTTATTTCAGAGGCGAGGAGACTGACGTTCAACATCTTGCCCAAAGTCACCGTGCTGGTGAGTGACAGTCCGGTCGCGATATCAAGTCGGACACTCCCCCAGCGCCACCCGGGGAGCTGTTAAAACGCCTTATTAGGACTTTCTTAACTTGCAAGGAGACCAGGCTCTTTCCCAGTCAAGGGAAACGTTACCACTGCAGCCCGGATACGTCGAAAAACAACGATAATAATAAAGGCTCACGGCTGTATTTAGAGAAACGAGAAGCCCCGACATGAAGCCTCCGCACTTAGAGAAGGCCGGCGGGGCCAAGCAGCAGCACCTGCGGCTCAGCGCGGGCCCCGAGGCCGCCTGGCCGCCTGGCCTCCACGTCCGGGAGTCGGGGCCTGCGGGAGCCCGGCCCGGCCTCCGCCCCGCTCCCCGGCCTCGCTCCGACGCGGGCTGACAGGACACCCCAGCCCCGGCCGGGGGCCTCTCGGACCCCGCACCGCTGACGGGCGTCGCTCCCTCCCGCGTCCCGCCGCTCCCCGCACCTTCTCCTCATGGCGGACGCTCCGAGCAGCCTGCGTCGAGGCCCCCGACCTGCTCCACGAGGGCCCGAGCGCGACGACCAGCCACAGACACCGGCGACCTCACTCCGGGTCGCAGCTCCGCGAGCCGTTAGGCCCCCGCGGAATTTCAAACGGAGCCCGGAGGCGGAGCAGCCGCTCGATTGGTGGACCGTCCCGTCGCTCCTCGCCAGGCCCCGCCCCGCCCCGCCCCCGGCGGCGCGGCGCGTCGCGAGTGCGCACTCAGGTCCCAGCGCGCCCGGGGGCGGGGCGGGGCTCGTGCGCCGGCGGGGGCTGTGGGCGCCGTGTGTGCGTGCGCCGGGCCGCTCCCGAGCGATGCTGTTGGGCGGCTCTTTCCTGCAGCCTGGAGGGACGTTACCCCGCCCCGCCCCGCACGGGCGCGACTTGGTTCGAAGCGCTCGCTGCCGTCCGGGACTGCCCGACCTCCCCGGCGCGAAAGCCGCGTCGCTGCCGCAGCCCCGGGCGGCAGGCGCGGGCTTAGTAGGAAAGCCTGGCGCCTTGTCTCCTCGCTCATCAGGTCGCGAGCCTGGGACTGATATTCGTGGCTGTCTTCCCAGATGTAGGAGACCATCCCCTCCAGGGGAAGGGAAGGAACGGGACCCTGCTCGCGGCCTGGTGCCTTTCCGGACAGTGATCCCATTTAATCTCGACCACAATCCTGTTAGCCGAGTATTAGCGCCATTTTACAGAGGAGAGACCTCTCTCAAAAATGCTTGAGTGACTTGCCCGAGGGGCACGGTTGGTAAATAAATGGAGATCACCTGGGCGTGGTTTTCCTGTAAATTACATGGGTTTATGTAATTGTTATATGAAAATTTGTGCGTGTGTGTGTGTGAAGAAGATTGTTGCCGAGCTAACATCTGTACCCGTCCTCTATTTTGGATATGGGACACGCTGCCACAGCTTGCCCTGATGAGCGGGGCCTCGGTCCACACTGGGGATCTGAACCCATAAATCCTGGGCCACAGAAGGGAGTGCCCAAACTTAACCACTACACCCCCGCTAGCCCCTAAAAGTTTAGAATTCAAAATCGACATCAAAATAATTTTGTACCCTTTTTTCACCGAACATATTCTACATCTCTAAATGCTTATATACTTTTTTTTTCAGTGATTCATCGTTGCGTAATGTCCTGAGTGTGTAGATATCTCAATAATGCAACTATTTTGCTATTGATGCAGATATAGATCGTAATTTTTACAAATAAATGTCTTCATACATAAATCTTTGGGTCTTGCATTATTTTCCTATGGTTGATTCCTAGAAGTGCACTTACTGAATGCTCCTTTTCCAGGGGCTTTCCCCACCAAGAACCCCACTGAAGAGAACCCCCTCTTACCCTCAGCAGGCAGAAGACTACTGGCCTTTTAAACCTCTTTGCTAGTTTCACATGCAAAAAGTGGCATTTCCGTGTTTGATTCGCACTTGCTTGATTACAACTGAAATAGCACATTTTCCGCGGTTGTATTGGCCACCTGTAACTTCGGTGAATTCTCTTGTCTTTTCCATGAAGGAAAAGTGAAGGATGCTTGTTTGCTTCACCTTCAGGACCATGTTTTTTTCCATTTTTAGAAGAACTTCATTGTGCTTGCAGCATCCTCTAGCTTGTCAGCAGTGTGCCAAACATTTCCACCACTAATATGGTGGACCGCAGGCACCACTTTTTAAATTGAATTGCATTCTTTGTTGATTAACTTGAGAGTTTTTCAGAAAGCTTCAGACATTTATGATCTTCAGACATGTCCCCAGGGCCAGCATTGCAAGTATCCAGAGATAAAACAATTTTGCTCTCGTGTCCTTTACGCTGTAGTTCTGAAGCTGACACAGTCATAGCATCATTGGAAGATAACCATTCAGAGCAGGTACTCAGCATGTCAAACACTGTGTAATGTGTGTATATGAGCCTTTTACAGGGTCATGTTGTATTTCTATTGGACAGCGTTGTTCTAGAATGTAAATGCAATGCATTGCCACTGTTTATTCACTTGGCCATAGAATCTTTTTCTGACTGCCACATATTCTTAATACAAACTGAGAGCCCTGTCAGCAGCGTCTTTGATCTTACACTCTAGCTTGACATAGCACTGTCAAAATTCTAGCTAGATACTTGAAGTATGCATTTTCTTTGGAATATGCACTGATACAGCATTATCATTCTTCTATGGAAAGAATACTCTTGATGATCAGACAACAAAGGTTTGGATCTTTCTTTTGATAACTCTCAGCACCGTGGATTGAGGAAGAGATGGGAGGCAGAGCAACTGGGAGGGTCAGTATTGCAAAAACCGGTAAGTACCTCTGCCATGGGGATGGTGAGGAGAGGATGAACCAGAAGCATTTAGAAATAATGGGTAGGGGGACCAGCTGAACGTGGGGCATAAAAAGAAAAAACCTGAGGTCAAGGATATAATTTCTTGCAAGAACAAAACTTGAGTAGATGATGAGAATGTCAATTAAGGGAATAAAGGAAGAGGAGTAGGTTTAGGGATTCAAAGTGGGGACAGGAGGTTCGAGTTGAGAGTTTATTTTAGACGTGGAGTCTGAAGTGCCTGTGGAACACCCAGGTTGGAAATGCTAGTGTGAAGCTCGGCAGTGAGACAAAAGCTTGGGATCTGGAAGTAGATAACAAGGACAGAGAGAGGGGAGGTGTCAACAAATGTGGAGAGGCAGAGAGGAGTAATCACAGGGGACAGAAGTACAACCTAGGATCCTGAAGGAGGACAAAAAAAAGTGTCATGGTAGCTGAATACGAGAATTTCAAGAAGGAAAGGGTTATCAGTGAGATGAAGTTAGAAGAGGACTGAAAAGAGACCACTAGTAGATGTGGTTACAGTTCACAATTTTTAAAAGGTAAAGCAAGAGAGAAAGGCCACTAGCGTCAGCAATTAGGGGGGCACTGGTGACCCTTACAAGAGCACTGTTTGCTGATGCCTGAAATTGCCCTAACAGTGGGGACGGTCTTTCACTCTGCAATAAGAAACAAACGCTTAAAATTAACGCGTCTCCTTAAGTTAAAACAATAAAACTCATTTTTCTAAAGTAGAATGAGTCAAGAATTTTAGAATTGGAAGGGTGCTCACTGATCCTCTACCTAATCCATCCCCTCCTTTTATGGCTGGGGAATCTCTGGTACAGGGCAGGTTTCAAGGAGGAACCAGACCGGGCGCAGAGCCACCAGAGTGCAGGCCACAGCACACACGGAGGCCTGTGTAAAGCCCCTGTGCTTCAAAGCTGGACGTGCGCATCCAGAAGTAAACATCCCACATTTGAGAGTAGAGGCTTTATTTACAATGATACTCAAACAGGATTTAGCAAAAGATGCCTCTTCTTCCTTGTCTTATCAGCATGGGATGTCCTTCATAAACAAAAAAGAAATATCCTGGGGGCAGCAAGTGAACTCTCCTCAGATATGTTCTCTAAGTCCCAAATAAGTTCCGTGCTGCCCAGCTCTTAGTAGAGTAGCTGGCGGAGACTTTGTTAGCAGCTGGGAGCCAGACTCCTGCATCCCACTGGGGAACGTGTCCCGGGAAGACTTCAACATTGGCAGGGAAACCTTCAGGCTTTCACCTCACTCATGGCCTCCATAAGGCGAGCACTGTTCGTGACTGCTGTCGTCAGAAAAATGAACCGGTACCCTAAGGAGTCAAAAGCACCAGCGTACGTGACTAAGAGTAGATCACAGGCCCCCAACACTAGCTTATCAAGCCCCTCCAGTCCCACAGCCCTGGCTGGATCACAGCACCAGTTTACAGACATACATGTAGCCATACCATGCTGTTGGGCACAACGACTTGACAAGCTTGGTGGAACTGGGCTCCCTGCTATTCAGCTCACAGCAAGACTACAGCCAGTGGTACCCAGAGGCCAGCAGAGAAGCCTTCGTGAGTGCTGGCCTGTGTCCCCTGGATCCCATGAGGCCTGTTCTCAGCTTTCTGCTCTCTCTTACCTTTTTCTCTACCCAGGAACCGGAGGGCTGAGATCTCAGAGAACGTGCAGCCACCTAAGAACACCACCAAGATGAGGCGCAGGGACTCGCTGGAGGCCTTGTCTTCCTTGGTCATGTCTGCGAAGATGAGACCAGACTCAGCTCTTCACTGGCACGAGAGTACTGGGCGATGCACCCAGCCCTCCTGTCGTTCCACCGTGCCCCCACCTGTCAATGCCACGCACCTGTGAATGCCAGCTCACTGCAGTTGAGCAGCCGCACCACTTCGTCCAGACCCTGCCAGCTTCGCCGCTCCAGCACCTGGGAAGGCGCAAGCACTGGTTTCAAGTCTAAGACTGTATCCGGCTTAGGAAAGGGAGGTCGCAGCAGCCAGGCTGTCACGTTTCTTGCTAGTTACTAGGGTAGTTAAAAATTGGCATAGGCCAGGGACCAAGAGAAAGCAGAGAGAGTGATGTAAGAATGGGAGCGATGGGAGTCACCTGTTCTCACCTGCTCAATGATTCGGCAGCTAAGGGGCACGTAAGCACCACTGAAGACATATGCCATGTCCCGCGGCACTTTCAGATCATACTCGCCATCCACACGTGGGATCTAGAGGGCAAAGGGGACTACATGAGGCAAGTAACAACTCATCTCTCCTGTGCTTTACTCCATATCCCAAAGAACAGTTCTTATTTCAACTGAAGGGAGAACTAGCAAGAGCCCTGAAAAAAAAAAGACTCCAGAACCAAAGATGAAGGCTTCTGTTCAGTACCCGCCAACTCTCTTGAATGAGTCCCCATGCTCCCTATTGAAGGGCTGGAGGGAAGGGTGGCCCTTGGCTGGCCCCTCAGTGACACGGGACACGTATGTCACTGAAGGAGCACTCAGCCTACTCTCTGGCATTGGTAAGTGCTTGTAACATGTTTATTGAATGTGTCATCTCATTAAATTAAGCTCATGCTATAACGCTACCAAATGAAAGGATCTTTATAAAAACAAAACGACAAAAAGGTTTTGTGGATTCAAAGTGCTCCACAAAGGGCTGAACCCGCTGCCTCCCCTAGCCATCTCGGTTCCACATACCAAATTCAGCTTCTTGCTGATGGCACGAAAATTGCTCCTCTTGGCCAGAGAACTGAAAGCATCAGTAATCTTTCCTAGGGAAGAAATCTGTGCTAGGTTTCATCTAAGGTCTAGGGATTCATGACACTGCCAGAGGCGACACCATTCATGAAATGACAGGACCGCCTCTTCTCAAATAGCAGGACCTATCACATCTGAAGACCCCCCGCAAAGCTGTTCACCTACAATTCCCTGGAACTGATCAAGACATTCACCACCCTTCTACCCACCCCAAGTCTTCCCCGCCTTCAGGGTACCAGCTATTCACAAAATGTGATCTACAGGATGACCCTCGTTTACTGGTTAAGTGTGTGGGCTCTGGAGTCCATGTGACCTAGGTTCAATTCTAACTTACTAACTGAGGGACCTTGAACAAGTCACTAACCCTCTAAGCCTCAGTTTCCTCATTTGTAAAATGGAGATAATAAAACTTACCTTTGCGAGGATTAAGAGAAAAACTGTATCTAAAGGGCTAGCACACGCTTAAGTGTTCAGTAAATGGAAACTGCTCTTACTAGCCGGAGTAGCAGTAGTAAGGGTAGTAACAGGAAGGAACCCCATTCTCCTTCCCAGCTCTCTCTCTCCCCCAGGGTGCTCTGCCTGTTGAGAGAAGCGGGAACAACAGCCGAGGAGGGGAGGGGTTACCTGTGCTCCCTGCTCACCTGCAGCCTTGTCTGTCACCAGCTTGCTCACTTTGCTCTCTACAGCTGTGAGGGTGTCCCCCGGGGCCTGCTCTGTCAGGAGCCCAGCACGCCGCAGGTTGGAGAAGGTCAGCAGGTGCTCAGGGCCGTAGCTCTGAAGAAAAGGCAATTTGGCTATTAACTGAGTGCCCCCCAAGGATCCTGCACTGTGAAGTAATAGAGAGGGAGGGAGAGGGGGATTATGCAGTCTGTGCCCGAAGAGCTCACACTGTCTGTGTGAAGGACTTTCATATCAGAAATAATCAAACACCAAACAAAGAATAAAAGCAGTACGAAACTACTACAGAACAGAGAAAGCTACTGACATGAGGATGGTGGGGAAGGCTTCACAGATGAGGAAGGACCTGGAAGGAAAGCTGTATCACTGCCTCGCAAGGAGCTAAAGTGAGGGAGAGTCCCAGGGTCACCAGCTGGGTCCAACATCTAAATTGTTCAAACTTTCTCAGCACCGGCCACCCACATGGGAGGGAAGCAGAGTGAAATAGGGCTGTGGGAAGGGTCTCTGCAATGCTGAAAGCTGACTCTCCCTCGGACCTCTAAGAGGGAGGCCAGATGGGAACAGGATGATGACGGGGACAGGAAAGGGGCCATTTCTTCCCTTCCCTCTTTCAAAAATGTCCAGTGACCTCCCTCTACCAAGATCCTTCAAGAATACACTCTCCTGGCCTTACCTGCAGGTACTGAGTTTTCAGGGATCGGTAATCCTTAGGGATCAATCCTGAGGGTAAGGAAGATACAGGTTCATGGGAACTGGTTGACGAGCCAGTTGTGGTGTCCTAAAATGGCCAAACCAACCAACCCTCTTCTCCCTCCAACAAAACCTTAATGAGATGGAAGGATTCAGTAAATGATGTTAACCCTGCCTCCTACACAGTTGATTCTGGACTGACTCCTAAATTCAAGCTTGCCTATGGAAAGGGAAAGCCTGGTTCTGCAAGTTCCAAGGAAGAGCCCTGAACCACAAGGGTGCTGAGGAAGGGACCCTGCAACGACTGCTGATCTGCAGTGGGGCTGGGGTGGCACGCAGCAGGAGGAGGAGAAGGGACTTCCTGTGCCTTTCTTCCCGCCTATGTGCCGGGTCTACTGGGAACTGCTTTACAGCTCTTGAGGAATAGGAATAGTGTTCATATGAGTTCCAAAAGTGCAGTCTGGGACGTTTTCCTCCACAGAGGTAAGAAGAAATGGGCTTCCAACTACAATAAAGGAGATTTAGAATAAGCAAACTACTTCTCTGGGTAGAAAGCAACCTTAAAGAATATTCACCAACTGGAAGACTTCAACAGTAAAAACAAGTTCCCATAAAAGGTTGCAGAATCTGGGTTTTTAAAACGTTTATGCAGGGCTGGCCCCATGGCCCAGTGGTTAAGTTCTTGTGCTCCGCTTCCGCGGCCCAGGGTTTCCCTGGTTCAGGTCCTGGGTGCGGACACGGCACCGCTCATCAAGCCATGCTGAGGCGGCATCCCACATGCCACAACTAGAAGGACCCACAACTAAAAATGTACAAGTATGTACTGGGGGACTTTGGGGAGAAAAAGGAAAAATAAAATCTTTGGGGGAAAAGAAAATAAATTTTAAAAAATGGTTATGAAATTGGTTAGCAGTCCCATTTTCCTGGACTCTATCTTTATTATGAAATCTTGTTGACGGTAGGAAGCCAGATAGAATGATGAGAGAAAGGCCACTCAGCTTACCCCTCTGCAGTCCTAAGATGTGGCAGGCCCTGTTTGGGGTGCCTGGAAGTGCTCCTGCTTAGGGCTGGGACAGTAAATGACCCCACGACCTGGGGATATTTTCTCCGCCAAAAAACTCCTTTATTTTACAGGGGAAAGAATTCACAAAATTACAGGGAAACGTTCTGTCTGCTAAGATATTTATGTCTGCCTTTCAAAATGACTTCTATCCCTGAGGGAGAGGCCTCAGTCTGAATCTCTGATCCTGAGACTCACCATTCTCAGTGATGGACAAAAGGCACATGAGGCGAAGGCTTTCTATAGGTGACACCTGCACAGGAAGAAAAAGCCAAGGAGAATTTGAGTTTCATAACGCACATTCTTCTCTTCCCTTCCTCCTGCTGGAGGCCGGCCCCACCTCTAAACACCTTCCCAACACCCCGCTCTCCTGCTCACCTGCCGGTCTATGTGCTCTTCAATGTAGCTAGTGCTCTCCCGGATGTTGAAGCCCTCCAGCAGTGCTGTGAGTAATCAGAGGACAGTCTGTTACTGGGCAGCAGCTCAGCTGTTGCCATCTATGCTAATAGGCGTCTGTCTCCCCATCTCTTTCTCCATCCTTAGGGTGGGTTAAGGGACCCCCAGGACTTCTGGCAGGAACCAGCATTCCACACAGCCAGCCTCAGCTGGAAAGAGCCAGAGAGCATCTGTTCAGGATGGGAGGGGGCCGGGGGCAGGGAAGCAGAAGCACGAGAAGTAACGGAGCAAGGCTGCTGCAGTACCGTGCTCGGTCTTGATGAGCTCCTGGAAGTCCTGCTTGGTTTTCTTCTTCATGATGGATTCACAGGCCCCAATATCTGCAGACAGGGTGAAAAGGGAGCTGACATATTCCTGGTTCTAGAAGGATATCCTTTCATCGTTCAGAAGCATAAAAACCTCTGAAAGCAAAACACAGAAGCTCTTCTTCCCATTTTAGACCAAATAAGATCATCATTTGGCAGATGAACAGGGATCTCTTCTCAGGAGGCAATGCTCCTCTGTGGCTTTCCCCTTACCCTCCCCTAAGCTGAAACTTACGGAGACTCAGCAGGCGGTGCTCCTGTTTCAGTCCCTTGAGCTCCTGGGACACGAAGTTCTTCATCTGTTTGATGTCCATGCCCCTCCGGCGCTGTGGGGAAGTCCCCACAATGTCAGCCTCTCCCTGCCCTCAGACAGGAGAAACCACTACACTCCCTCAGTTGCCACCCATCCAAGAGAAAAGACAGGGGGCCTGCTGTAGAACAGAAGGGGAGTCAAAGGGCAGCAGCCTTGGGAAGCCACTGAGGAAACAAAACAGAGGAGCCCAGGCTTGGGGCCTCACATCATACTGGGCCTGCAAGTTCCGGGCCTTCTGGCTCAAAAAGCCGAAGACATTGGAGAAGTGCTCGTTACGAATCTCATTAAACACCTGTGAGGGGAATAAGACAGGAACAACTTACTACACAGAACTGTAACTTGCGCCTTCCTGCCTCACCAGTGTAACGACAGCACAGGAGGAGCACTCGGCCATTCTAACAAAAGTACAGAGAACGCTGAGCGGGTACCGATAAGTCTACGTCAAATCCCTGCTGCGTGCTCTGGGACGCACTCTTCACCCACTGGCATCCCTCTCTCCCGTGGACTCAGCCTCCCCTCCCAGGCTCACGGGAGCAGTGGCCCTGGGGAAATCCACTGCCAGCACCCACACCCTCACCTTGTCCTCAGCATTGAGTAGCACCTTCAGGCTCTTGTCAGAAGATGTGACTTCTGGGCCAAAGTCGACACTCCCTTTGAGAGCAGAGGGGACAGCTATGAGGATCTCCAATGAGGCCTTCCTTCTCCAACACTCTCCTGAACTGCCATTAAAGGTCCCCTAAGCTATTTGGAAGCCAGGAGGTTGCTCAGAGTCTGGGTCTCTCCCACAAGCCATGGCCCACTGCGGGAGGCCCAGGGGGTGATGACCACCTCCATCTCGCAAGATGCCACTTACCACACTTGATGCGAAAGGTGTCATCCACCAGGCCCTCGTAAACCACCTGGGAGCAAAGTGCCGTCACAAAGTCCATGTCTGAAACCAAGATCCCCGACCATGAGGGCCCTCCCTGATGCAGCCTTCTACCCAATTTGCTCAGTATCAGTTCAAAGGCCTTCTAAAGGGTCCAAGGCCCATGCTCCAAATAACGCCGGCATTCACAGCCCCAACTTGAGAATCCTAACTGTGCCACCCCATTTTCCATATTCCCATGTCTTCTAGGGTCCAAAGAAGAAGGGAGTGCAGAGCATAATTTACCTCTATCCAGCAAAAAGATATGTCCAATTTCTGGCCTTCGGCCCTTGGTTTCACCATCCTCCTCATCCTCCAGTTTCCTCCACAATTCATATGACATCTGCCAGGACCCAAGACATTCTCAGTCTCGTGTCTAGGTCCCTACTGCAGCCCCACACCTACAGAAGCCAACCCCTTTCCATATGACACTTCTCCTTGACCCCACAAGGGGAGCTAATTAGTAACAATTACTGCCTATTCTACTCCTGTCTGTTGCTATCCCTCCCTGCCCCCCCATACCAGTGAAGGAGCATCTCCGTACCCAGAGATCAAAAGAGGTTCAGGAACGCTACCCAGGAGGCCCTGGCTCTTGCCTTTCTGTTAGCTGCACAAATCCTCCTCTCTGAGGAACTATTCTGGGGCAATAAAAGCAAAGTAGAGAATATACCTCATATCACAGATGCCCGTGGACAAGCCTTGGTGGGGTGAGAACAGGTGAAAGAGGGGCTAGCGGGACAACAGCACTGCTCGTGCTCACCTTGGCACATCTGCCAATCCCATAGCAGTTCGGAAAGGGTCCATAGAGAGTGCTGAGAAGATGCAAGGCCTGTGCCACCGTGTTGATCCAACGCTGATCTCCTTCCTGCGGGGACCACATGGGCCACAAAGATACGGATCAACCTAATCAACCCATCTAGAAAGTGCTGAGCCCTAGAAGCCCTGGAGGAGGAAGGCAGGGTCTGGGGAGTGCTTGAAAGAGTTCATTTTGATTGGCCCCAAAGGAAGTCCACGGACATCAATCAGTAGCACTCAGTCTCTAAATCACTATCACTCATAATAAATTATTTAAGTTGGATGAAGGTTACATTTACATGTCTAGCCCACTGGACTCCAAGTGCATCCCCACCCATTGATGCCAAGACCTAAGGACCCCGCATTTACCAGGAAGTAGTCCCTGAAAAATTCTGGTAGTTCCATGCTCAGCAGATCCACATCAAGAGGCAGCAAAGAGAAGGCCCATTCGTCACAGCTCACATCTGTGGGGACAGAGAGCATCAGCCTCCCTGCAGAGGCTGCTTCCACATTAAGAGGGAAGGTCCACCACACTCATGCAAAAAGCTCCAAGTGCCTGCCACATGCCAGGTACCGTGCTAAGCACGGGACACTCAATGAAGACACAGTTTGTGCCTGGAGGAGCTCAGTCTGGCAACAAAAGGAGACCTGAAACTACAACCTGTAATACAGTGTGATAAGGGGTGTTTTTCCATCAGAGCGCCGACCAAAAGTGCCCAGGAAATGAACCTTCATTGTTACATAAACACTGACGGAAGCTGCACACTGGCAGGCACTAGGGGAAGCATTAGGTGATGGTGGTGAACAAAATGGACACACTCCCAACCTTCCGGAGCTTACAATCTAGTGAGAGACAAATTCAATTATAGTTGTGCTCCAAAGAAGTCAAACAGCCGTCCATGAGCACAAATATTTCAGGGATCAACCTCAACCAGGGGTACAGGAACAACTTCCCTAAACAAGTAATACTTCGGCTTAGAATTTGAGTAAGATTTGGGTAGACAAAGATTTGTAGGGTAGAGGATATTCTACACAACAGGAAAAGCATGTGCAAGGTCACGCAGACTGGAAGGTAGTGAGTTAGGAGGAAGGAGTGGCACATGATGAAGCTAAGGGGCCAGACTGCAGGAGGCGCAAGAGGCCGTGCTGAGGCTTCTGGGCTTCAGATTGAGCCACTGCAGGATTTTCGGCAGGGGGAGCCATGATCAGGTTTGTGCTGCACGGTGAACGGAGTGAGGAATACACAGGGGAGGGAAGGTGGTTTGTCCGTGTTGGTGTCTTGGAAGGTCAGACTAGAGCAGTTGGTGAATTCCAGCTCTAAGCCTGGCGTCCCCTTCACCCTACCCCACTAGTGCTCTAAGTGGGGTCCTACTCCCATGCCCTTCTCAGGAACCTGTCCTCCCACTAGGCCAGCAGGTCTGAGACAAGGCAAAGGAGGAGAGGGGGCAGGGGAGCAACAATTCTATCCTTCTTCTATATGTTCTCCCCCTTCCCACACACATTCACCTCCTCTCACCTCCATAGATTCCTTCTTCCTCAAGCACCATCTCACACGCATAAAACTGAAAGAGAAAAGGAAGCTCATGAGTAGCCACCCTCTTCTCCATTCCTTCTATTTCTCTGGCGTTTCTCTATACTCACGGAAGAGGACAACACTTATTGAACCCAGCGACAAAAACAAGAGAACTCAGACAGTTCCCACTGGAATCCCTTTGTTTCCCTTTCATCCATTTTATTTATGTATTAAGTCAATTGCTTTTTTCTCCCTGAGAGAGTGGGAAAGCTTTACAAAGGAGAAGGTATTCAGCTGTCACCAAGGGCTGAGTCCCACAGGCAGAGATGGCAGGAACAGCCTGACAATGCTATAGAAACAGTGGAGGAGGAGCAGGCGGGAGGTGGAGAGCAGTGGTGTGGAGAGGGCGTCCTGGTTAGGACATGTCCATGGGACCTCTGGAGACACTGAGGGAGGTCTGGAGACACAACCTTGGGGGTCAGTGGCACATGTGTTGTATTTAAAGTGGTTGGTTTGTCCAAGAGAAAAGAACACAAAGGGAGAAGAGAGCTAAGGACAGGACTCTAGGGATCCCCAAAATTAAAGGGATGCACAGTGTGAGAGCTGGCAGAGAAGACTGAGAAATAATACAGAGAGGAAGGAACAGGAGAAAACAGCAGCTCTAAAGGGAGGGAAGGTCAGAGATTCAAAGAAGAATGAACAACGTGTCAAATGCCAGAGAAGTAAAGCAGGACGAGCATGCAACAGACATTCTTGGATTTGACAAGAGAAGTGTTAGGGGACCAGATTAAAAGATGATGAAGGTGGAGGTGAGGAAGCAGAAGCAGCGGCAGCAGATAATTCTTCACAGAAGTCTGGCCATGAAAGAAGGGAGCCCTGACAGAGAGAAGAAAGGGGGAGAACGCTTTAGAAGGGAGGGACATGGTTGGAGACAAGAGAAAGTCTACCCGATGAAGCAAGAGTAGAGAAGGAATACAAGGACGGTGCCAAGAACAAGGGTGAAGTGGCTGATCTTAGATGGGACAAGGTCACGTCTCTTCCTCCTCCAAGACAAGAGGGGAGAGGAGGTAATGAGGAAGAAAGCTGAGGGCATCCCATTGGATAATGATGACGACAATAACAGTGGATGTACATTAAGCATTTAACATGCACTAGGCATCGTTCTTAGTGTTTTACAAGGATTAAGTGTCTTAATCCTCATAAATGCTATATGTTCCTTATTTCACTATTACACAGAAGAGTCCGATTTATCCCTCACTCATTTCTGCCAGTAAAACTGAAATCTATAGGCCTACTTTTTTTTAAGGTACACTTTTTGGTGAAGAAGATTGGCCCTGGGCTAACATCTGTTGCCAATCTTCCTCTTTTGTTTTTTTTTCTCCCCAAAGTCCCAGCACATAGTTGTATATCCTGGTTGTAGGTCATTCTAGTTCTTCTATGTGGGACGCTGCCACAGCATGGCTTGATAAGCAGTGTGTGGGTTTGCGCCCAGGATCTGAGCTGGCGAACCCTGGGCTGCTGAAGCAGAGTGCATGAACTTAACCACTCAGCCATGTGCCGGCCCCTAGTATAGGCCTACTTTTAACTTTAATGCCAACTAACGGAATTCTGGAGTCCAGTTTAAAAACTGCCCATCTTCACAGTCAACAAAGAGTCTCAGGCAGAGAGAGTGATTTTCCCTTCCCTACGGCTACCAAGGGAGAGAGCTTCCTGTGACATGAAATAGGCCAAAGAATTTTATTAGATGGGGTGTTATATCAAGAAAATTCATAAAAGTAACAATTTTGGTTTTCTGTGTAATATGGAGGCTTGTAGGATTATTTGAAACTGTTACCAACTTGTTCTAATCCCTGTTTAAACAAATCTGTCCTTGAAAGCGTATCTTGAAGAAAAGACTAGAGCCTCTAAAAACTAAAAATTCTTGCCATAGCTCCTTTAGTAACACTCAAAAGTAACCTTTACTGAAATGAATAGGATATTGTATGTCAATAATACTTGAATAAAAAATAAAAGTAACCTATAATTCTGATGATTGTCTTACTCAATAATTTCTTGTCCTAGTAATAATCTTAGACTTGACATCTTTGTATTCCTAAAAAGGATAAATAGCTATAAGACTGTGCTATCAATCTTCAAACGATCTTCAAAGGAAGGTCCCTGGCTCTTTCCCCTTATTCCTTTTACATGATGAGAAAACAATTTTAGCCTAAGATTCGACTAGATTTCTTTTTCGTTTTTTTTTTTTTTTGAGGAAGATTAGCCCTGAGCTAACATCTGCTGCCAATCCTCCTCTTTTTGCAGAGGAAGACTGGCCCTGCGCTAACATCCGTGCACATCTTCCTCTACTTTATATGTGGGACGCCTGCCACAGCATGGCTTGACAAACAGTGCATAGGTCCGCACCCAGGATCCGAACCAGCGAATCCTGGGCCACCAAGGAGGAACGTGTGAACTTAACTGCTGTGCCACCAGGCTGGCCCCTCCACTAGATTTCTTAAAAGAGACTGAAAGTTATCTCATTTAAATTAAAAGAGATAAATACTATTATCGACTCCATTTTACAGATTAGAAAGTTGAGACACAGAGCAGTCAAGTAACTTACCGAGATCACACAGGTAACAAGTGCTAAAGCAAGGATTCACATCCAGACAGTTTGACATCAGCGTCTTTAGTTTTAGCTAGTGCTTCTATTTTCTCTAGGATTTTCTTAGAAAAATTAAGAAAGAATAAACCCCTGTCCTTTCGATTTTAATTCCTGCCTGCTCTAAGTGTGGCACACACTCCTTGGTACAGCTTGACAGGCCTGCAGCTGGCAATGTCGAGGCCTGGTGTGTCATTCTTCCAATCAATGAGATTGAGGACGCACCTACGACACACCTCACTGATGCGGAGGTGAGAGAGGAGCCTGATGGAATCAAGAAGCGGATACTATAACAGATCACCAAGTACTTCCCGCAATTATTGAGGCAGACACGGAGGAGACCTGGCCTGGCTAGGCTCACTCACCGTGTGACTGTGAGATTCAACTCCCTTGTCTGCTCAAAGCTGAGGTCAAGTAAAATGGGCTCTACGGTTCCTCTTCTGTGTAAGAAAAGGCTTTTCGAAGTATGCTGGTATGAGCCGGGGAGGTGATGACTTGTGTTTATTATTAAAGAGATATAGGGAGACAGTCACTGAAAAGCCATAATATCCTGCGCCATTACTGTGTAGCAATTAGTGTTAGAAGAGATACAGAGCAGATTCTACTTCAGAAGTGTGAGAACCTTTCCATTTAAAGAAATCTATGTCGAGGCTGCCTCTCACGATTCTACAGTCTTTATCTGGGACAGTTTGAGGCGAGACCCTCCGCTAAACAATCAGGGCTGCATTAGTGAAAAGACAGTGACAGGCATTTTGTTCAGTTAGATATAATTTGTTAGAGGGAGATATAAACGCTGACTCCTTACCCTTTCCTAGTCCTCAATCCCATTCTACCTTATCCCACTCCCACCAGGATCCAAACTCACCTTCTGAGGGCTGAAGATCACTTTGTATTTTCGAGTTCGGCCAGCCAATTTGTCAGCATTGACGAGATCTACAGACAGAAGGAATGCAGCCCAGAAAGCCCCGGGCCATCTGTTAGACCAGAAGCTGGGAAGGAGATATCCCCTAGGAGTGGTATGGCAACTCCAACAACTCTTTTCTTGTTAACGGGTCCTTAGGGCCAAGGCCCTTGACCTTGCCCTCCCTTTCCCAGGTCTTAGTTACACGCAGCACCGCAGCATACTCACTGGCAATGTATCGCATATTCTTGATGCGTGGTCTGACCAAGAAACACAATCTACGGGAGAGAAGGGGGAAAAAACAACTCTGAAGAAAAATCATGAAGTTGGTGATAGCAGCTTAGAAGAAACAAACAACACTAACTTTTTCCCCATTTGCCCCTGTTGACAGGCCTACTGTTCGCATCCTAGCCAAAGCTATGCCAGCTCTCTTAGCCTACCACACGCTGACCACAGCAGACTCCCTCGGTACAACAGGTAACTGCAGTGAGCTGGGGGCACTCATTGGCCCTATGGTGGACCCAGGAGCCACTGCTCTCCAATAATTTATAGTCTATTGGGCAAAATGAGATGCACATGTGTATGGAGTATATTAATAGTCAAGTGCTAAAAGACAATACAAGAAAGTAATAATCTAAAATAGTGTTTTTCATCCGTTCCCAAGCCTGCAGTCTATGGTTGGTGGCTGAAGAGCGAGGAACGCATGGAGGTTTGTGAAGGCATTTAAGCAGCGACACCCCATCACAATGAACATGAAACCTATCAACTCAAAGTGTATACTGTAAATAGAAATAAACTTATATAATAATATTTTTAAAGAAAAAAAAACGTCAGGCCAGCCCTGGTGGCCTAATGGTTAAGTTCAATGTGCTCCACTTTGGCGGCCCAGCGTCAGTTCCCAGGCACAGACCTACACCAGTCTGTTAGCAGCCATGCTGAGCTGGCAGCCCACATACTAAAAAACAGAGGAAGATTGGCATGGATGTTAGCTCAGGGCAAATCTCCCTCAGCAAAAAAAAAAAAAAAAAAAAAAAATTGTCAAATTGGGGTCTATGGATGTATTCTTCACATATCCAGGAGAATTTTTTTCTCTAAGGGAAGGTGTACATTACTCAAGTTTGAGAAATATTAAAACAAAACAACACAAATCCCCAGGCAGTATGTGACTGTGTGCCAAGTGAACAGGACAAATACTGAACCCCATGGGAATCCAGAGGAGCAGAGAATCTGCCTGAACGGGAATGGCAACAGAGAGCTTCACAGAGAGGGTGGGGCTAGGCTCTGAAGACTGGGTAGTTTTTTACAAGGGCAGCAAGGACAGAAGAGAATTTCAGGAAGAGTGAATGGAGTGCTTAGAAGGGCAGAGGCACACACACATAGGTGGGAAGTGCGCGGAAGCGTGTGTCAAAAGAGGCTTGAGGGGACACGTGAGACCGGGCAGAAAGGCAGAGTGAGGCCTCACTGGAGAGAGCCTGGAATCGACGATGAGCGATCTGGGCTTTACTGCTACTGCTAAGTGATGGGAAACCTTCAAGGTTCTTGAGAAGAGCACAATGAAAATATTTTTGCAAGATTAAGCAATCTGGTTAGAGATGGCAGATTGGAGTAGAGAGAAAAGAGGGCAAGGGAGGGAGAAACGGCAGAAAGGAGACCAACAAAAAGGCAAAAGCACAAGGCAGGCCTGATGTGAAAGTGCAGGGCGGTGAGTACATCGTCAACAGGGTGCCAGATCTGAGCCATGGACGGAGCAAAGGCAAACGTGCGGGACTCCCCCAGCCTGGAGCCGGGACGGGCTCTCCCAGACACTCACTGTTCACTGGAGCTCACGGCCGGCTTGCTCTCCACCTTGTAAAGCTTGTCTACTTCGTGTTGCTACAGAGAGAAGCCAACAAGACAACGGACATAAGAGTGCTTGGAAACCACGAAGCATGACAGAAAGACAGGGGACTTCTGCAAGGGCTCCTGGTTATGCTAATTCTAGGAATCAAACTGCCTCCCCAACAACCACCCCACTGAACCTGCCTCAAACTGTCAACAGAAAACCCAAAAGTAAAACAATTCAAAAACAATACAAGCAACAGCATCAATCCCCCTTTGGCCGCCCAAATAAGGCCCCCTATATTCACCCTGTAAGGGTGGTCACTCTAGTAATTTTTACTGTTCATCAAAAGAAAAACTGCTTCCTGAGCAAAGAGGGGCCTGTGTCCACCTGGGACAAGAGGCAGGTACCTTTAGGATGGAGACATTGGCAATTCGATCCAAAGGGCTCATGAGATCTGCCTCAATGAACAGGTCCTTTTTTCCTGGAAGCTGAAGGAGACACAGTATCTTGGGTCACTCATAGGTCACACAACCCACCTTGGCTGAGAGCTCCTCCAGCCATTCGTTCAGCAGAAGTCGAGCCTCTGCCCTGGAGAACATGGTCACGATTTCCTTCTATCAGGCCATGATGTGCTCAGGTGGTGGAAACTCCAGATGCTCAACATCACCTATCCCAGCACCGTAGGTGGTGCTTATCTCCACAGTCGACATTTCTCTATCTATTCACCTTTTTGTCTTCTTCTGATTTTCTGTACCAGTGGAAAGATTTTTCACCTTCTTTCTAAGGTTAAGTCCTTGTCACTCAACTCTCCTACCCGCCCATGACCTTGTTCTGCACACTGCTCCTCTTCTCCACCGCCTGCTCCACGCTGCGTCCCAATAACCCCGAGCTCCTGCTGAACCAAACCAAACCCAACCAAACCCCACTGTGCATTCCTGCAACCCTGTACCTAACTGCCAAATATCCTTTTAAGCAGCATTTTTCTTCTAATTACAAAACTAACCCATGTTCAATGCAGAAAACTTAGCCCAGGACAGTCCTCGCCCAACCACCCACTCTCCTACCACACGTCCCTGTCATCTGACTCCTGCATCACCACTCCTGACGCTGCTCCCTCACCTGTCCAGAGGAAGTAGAGGTCACGCTGAGCGGCAGAGAGGGGGAAGTCATTGAAAGTTTCCTCTCAACTAGGCCTTGACAGATGGGTGGGGTGTTGGCAAGGACATATTAAGATGGCATTCCAGCAAAGGCCAGGGAAAGAGAACAAGCTGAATGGCAAGGGCAGAACAAGCAATTCAGTTTGGCTAACGCATAAGGCTTACAGTGGTTCTCAACTAGGGATGACTTTGCCCCACAGGGGATGTGTGGCAAGGTCTGGAGACATTCTTGGTTGTCCGACTTGGGCAGGGGGTGTTACTGGCATCTAGTAGGTAGAGGTTAGGGAAGCTGCTAACCAACCCACAACACGCAGGACAGTCTCACAACAAGGAACTATCCAGCCCAAAATGTCAGTAGCACCAAGGCTCAGAAAGCTTGCTGTAGGGGAATGGTGGGAAAGAAGACTGAAACAGGTGACTGGAAATGGAGCACGAAAGGCCCCAAATGCCAAGTCAGGGAGTTTGGGGTTGATCTTCTACGGAAAAAGGAAAACCAGAAAGCTTGTGTGCACTGAAGCATCCAATTGGCTGGGCATTTTAGTTAGGTAAACCCGGGAACTGTGGGCAAAACAGACTGGAGACTGAGAAACTGGAGGCAAGGTTCTGTGGCTAATGCAGCAGTCCAAGCAGCCTAAGCCTGTGGCAATGAAACGAGGACCTGATTAAACTGGTGGTGCTGTGAACAAAAATAGCTTATTTAAGTGATACATGGAATGTGTAACAGAATTTTTTACACACTTGAAAGAAATTAATGGTGTTGGGGCCGGCCAGGTGGCATAGTGGTTAAGTTTGCACGCTCCACTTCAGTGGCCTGGGGTTTGCAGGTTCGGATCCTGGGCACGGACCTCCCACTCATCAAGCCATGCTGTGGCTGCATCCCACATACAACATAGAGGAAGACTGGCATTGATGTTAACTCAGCAACAATCTTCCTCAAGCAAGTAGAGGAAGATAGGCAACAGATGTTAGCTCAGGGCCAATCTTCCTCACCAAAAAAAGAAAAAGAAAGAAAGAAAGAAAT
The DNA here is from genome assembly GCF_021613505.1 of Equus quagga. Taxonomy (NCBI): domain Eukaryota; kingdom Metazoa; phylum Chordata; class Mammalia; order Perissodactyla; family Equidae; genus Equus; species Equus quagga. The sequence continues at coordinate 92,625,178 of NC_060268.1, read as the reverse complement.
TAACAGTGTTAGTGCTTGTATCTTATGGTAGGATTATAAATGATTTTTTTCTTTATACTTTCCTTTACCTTCTACGTTTTCTATAATGTGTGTTATTTTATAACCACTACTTAAAAAGTCAGCTGTAAGGAAATATCCATAGGATGCAGCAACTGGTTCAGTAAGTATGAGGAGGGAAAGGAAAGCCAAAGATAATTCCGAGGTTTTAAGCATGAATAGCAGTGAATAGCATTAACAAGATTTAAGTCAAAAGAAATTAGTTTGAAGAGGATATTATTACACAGAAATCCACTTTGGCCCTGTTGAGTCATCCTTGTGGGCAGCTCTTCCTCACCTACACTCCACTTACAAGTTTCTATCCTTGGTCTCATTTACTCTTTTTCATGTGACTCTAACTTGAACTAGTGGCCTTAACTATCGTCTCTCTTCAATTCCTCAGACATTTGTTGAGTGTCTTTTATGTGAAAACCACTGTGCTACCAGCATGGGGCACAGAAAAGAGAAACAAAAATGGTCCCAGATCCCCTGAGGTTCTCCCAAGACCCCATCTTCATCCCAGCTGCAGCTCGACATTTCTATGTGCTGGATGTTACAGCAGTACTTCCTACCAGCATCTTAACCTCGCCCCATCCAAACCCAAGCTATTCAACTCCCCCCACCAAGCCTGTTCCTCTTTCTAATTCTTTTTTCATTGCCATTCATTGTTCATGCAACAAATATTTATTAAGCATGTGCTATGTGCCTGACTCTAAGCTAGGTACTCACTGGGTACACAGTACTAAACAAAATAGACATATTCCTTGTCCCTAAGGACCTTCCAATCTAGTGGGGAACATGGACGTGAAATAAATAACTGAACATGTAACCCACTACAATTATTGTAACAGCATTATTTTCCTATTAAGCGAAGTCAAAAATCTCAAACTCAGCTTTGCTTCTCTCTCAACCTTCACAACCAATCGATAAGTCTTCGAGTCTTCTTTCACCATGACTTAAAAACCCATCCCTCCCCTTCATTCCCACTGCCACTAATTTTGTGTGGGCCTTTCTTACCTTAGTCTGATCTATGGTCTCCCAACTGGACTTCTTGTTGCCCCTTTACCCCACTCCACGCATGGCTATTAGAATCACCTTCAAGTACTGCTTCATGCCACAAACAGGGAAAAAAATCTTCAGTGGCTGCCTAACGCCTATCGTGTAACTTCTGATTGCTCTTCCCTGTACATCTTGTCCTTCCCTCATTCCTCAACTTTGCTCCTATCAATCCATCTGTCTCGAACATGCTCTGTCATCTCCAAAGAAAATATGCTTATTCTTCACGCTCCAGTTCCTCAAAATTCCTAAGTAACTCTACCAAGAAATGCTGGCTTATTCTGACTGCTTAAGGTACCCTAGCTATCACTCGTTTACCACACGATACCCTCTGTGCGGTGATCTGTGTTTCATACGGCTCCTACTGGAGGGTAAGATCCACAATCACAAAGATGTCTTAAGCACCTTTCCATCCCCAGTGATGCCTGGCACCAGTGGTGCTTCCCTTGCCTGTATGAAAAGAAGTAATTTCCACTAGCCCTCTGGCCGGGTCCCGGGCAGCTCTTATTGCCCTCTGGTTTTCCCCCGAGTGCTGCATTTCGGACCTGCCGCCGAAGCTCCTAGGACAACATCAAGGGCCAGGAACAAGATCAAGGGATCTCCGCAAACAAGAACTGTGCGTCCAGTGAGTGCTGACTGCTGACGCCCCAACGGCCCCAGGCGCGGCGGCACTGACCTGCTCCAGCAGATAGATGAGCTGGTCTCGGGCCAGCCTCTTGAGCATGGAGAAGTCAGGCAGCTCCGGGGCGTCCGGCCGATGGGGAAAAGCCATGGCAGCGGTCCCCTGAGCCGCGGGGTGGAAGAAGGCGGACGCTCCCCGCTCCGGGAAGGCCGGTGGCAGCCCAGGGTCAGCGCAGGGTGGCTCTCCCGCAGGCCTCCGAACGGACTTCCAAAGAGCCCCCGAAGGGGCCCTCGGTCCTCAGCTACGCTCGGATGAATGGCCACCTCCCGGCCAGACAGCCTCGGGGGGCCCTCGCCTCACGCCTGCAGCCGCCGTGTCCCGCCCCGCCCCGCCCCTCCCCTCCCCTCCCCTCCCTGCTCCACTCTGCGGCTCAGCAGGATCTGGTCTACACCCGCAGACTTCGCGGCGTACGGGAAAACCCCATCTCCTGCCAGAGAATGAAGCGACTTCCTGGACCTCCCGGAAGTGCCGTTCACTGGTCCAGCGCTCAGCGCACCGGGAAGGGGACGGCGTCTTGGAAGGGACATTTGAAGACAGAAGGAAACGCGTCAACGTTCCTGTCTCGTTCCTGGCCAGAGCGGGTGTTCTTCTGATCAAAGGATTATACCTTAAACTAATTTTAAGGGTACAGCCAGATCTCCTAGCTCACTCAAGCGAGGGTTGGGCACTTGCTCGATTTTCAGAACTTTGTAAAATGGGCGAAACCAACTCGGAGTACGGAGGACACTGATCACTGGAGATCTTGGCTGTCAATCAAATCTGCTCCTCCCATGTAGCTGAGAGCCTGGGACCCCCTGGCTTCCCAGATGCAGGAGGAGAGACGCGTCGAGATGGGGTCCCGGGGGCGGCGGAGGGGAGGTGTTGTGGGGCGGGCTGAGGGGTTAGTAGTGAGGGAAGAGGAACGCGTTAGAAGCCAATGGGAGCTAAGACCGGCCAGCTGTGACCTTTGGATACTGGAGTTTTGACTTATTAGTACCCTTCGTAGGGAAATGAATAGATAAACTGTGGCATATTCATACAATAAAAACTGAATAAGTGAAAGAATCCAGACACGAGAGTGGCATCTGTGTGATGCCATTTACATAAGATTCTAGAACAGGAAAAACTAGTCTATGGTGACATTTCAGAAAAGTGATTGACTTTGGGGATGAGAACTGACTGGGCAGAGAAATCAGGAAATTTTCAGGGGTGATGGTAATGATCTAGATCTACTTTGTTTTTTAAAAAAGCTTATGAGAGACATTGCAATGGTTAGATCTGGCTGACAATACCTGAATCACTCGTAACATCACATCTTCATCTCCTGGTGAGATGCATAGGAAGTACAGAGCATCATCCATTACCAAACACTGAACCTGATCAAGCCTCAAGATCTAACTACCAGTTCAAAGGAAATATAGAGGGTAGCAGGAACTTGATAAAAGACATCATAAGGATGAAATCAACCAAATCCAAAACGCAGGAAATTATATGGGTCAAACAGTAAGGAGAATAAAGTGGAAGGGAAACCATTTTAGAGTAAGAGACTTCTGGGAAATAACACAACGCAATGTTGCAAAACGTGGACATTCTTTGGATCCTAATTCAAAGAAATCAACCATGAAAGTCACTTATGAAACAATCAGAATACTATCAGTATTAGCTGATATTAAGGAATTGCTAAAACTTTTAGGGTATAGTAATGGACTATATATGTCTATGTTAAAAAGGGGTCCTTATCTCTTTGAGATACAAAGTTGAATACTTACAGATGAAATAATATAATGTCTGGGATTTGCTTTAAAATAAGCTGGGGGGAGATGTGGGGCAAGTATGCAGGATAATGAAAAAAGATTGGCCATTTGTTAAATGTTAAAGCTGGGTGATGGGTACACAGGGGCTCATTGCATTACAATATTCTATTTTCATGTTTGAAAAATTCTATAATACAGGATTAAGCAAAAAAAACCCAAAAAACAAAAAAAACCCAAATCAAAAAACTTTGTGCTCACACTGGGCTTCAAGAGCTCATCCACTATTTTATAGTGAGCTTCCGCCCCCCCCCCCCCCCCCCCCTTAGTTAGATCAAATCTCGGCTGCACAGAGAGATGGAGGCTGCCCTGAGCAAATGAGTAACACATACCCTCCAGGGCACAGGGACCTAAGTCCCTTCTGTTGTACAATATGCCAACCCCTTGGGCTTGGCCCCAAGGTTGCTGTAAGGTGCCCCTTCCACCCACAGCTACTTTCTCTCTAGCTGGGGCAGAGCCCTCTCATCTGCTGCTGCACCTGTGCCCTAAAGCACAGCTCCATCTTATGCAGTGTGATGTCAAAGTCCTTCATGGTGTCCTGAAACAGGACTCCCTGGGGATAGGGCACTATGGAGTCCTCTGACCCCCAGCCCGATGGAACACAGGCTGGGTGAGTCCCTCATGCCCCTTTCCAGCCTCCTAGCTTGGGCTGAGTGGGGAGAGCAGTTTCCTGAAACACCAGTTTCGGTGGGTTAGGACCCAAGACGCACTGATGGGACAGAGCAAGAACAGCTCAATCTGGAGGAAGCTTAGGCCCTGTTGTTGGCTGAGGTCTGGATGGGTAGGCTGGCAAAGGTAAAGGGCAGGCCTTTCTGCCATTGTGGACTAGCTGACCGGTATGAGGTTCCCCAACCATTTCTTCATTCACTCACCCAATACTGAAATCTACCTTGGGAGCTGGAACTATAGCAATGAAAAGGCAGGTCTCCTGCCCTCACGGGGCCTACATTCTAATGGGCACAAGGTAGATGATGACAAAGAAAACCCCAGTAGTAATATATTTCAAATACTGGAGGAAATTAAACAGGGTGTGGTGATAGTAGGAACATGAAGAGAGCTGCTTTACATCAGGTGATTAAGGAAGGCCTGAGAAAATAACATCTGACAACTGAATGACAAGTAGCTAGCCATGTGAAAATCTGAGGACAAAGAATCAGTAAATGCAAAAGCCTTAGATTGGTATTTGCATAAAAAAAGATTTAAGCTTAATGAGCAATAGGATGGTAGAGGATGAGGCAAATGGAAAACACAACCAAGTTTGTCAACAGCTTCTAGTTTTCCCTAGCTCACTGGGGAAAGAGCATGGTCAAATGATTTGCAGGAGTTAGAAATGCAAATTTAGGCGCCAGCCCTGTGGCCAAGTGGTTGGGTTCACGTGCTGCCCTTCAGCGGCCCAGGGTTTCACAGGTTCCAATCCTGGGTGCGGACATGGCCCCACTCATCAGGCCATGCTGAGGCATCATCCCACATGCCACAAGTAGGGGAACCTACAGCTGGAAATACACAACTATGTACCAGGGGGCTTTGGGAGAAAAAGGGAAAATAAAATCTTAAAAAAAAAAAAAAAAAAAGAAATGCAAATTTAAATAGTCAAATAGCATCTTGCACCTCTTAAAAGATTAAAATGTTCTAATGACAAATCACCGTATTTTTTAATCATAAAAGTGCTGATTAGCTTTTATTATAAACTACATGATAGCAACAGAGCAGTGACAAGGGCCTTATCTGCCCACTGGTGTATTATCAGAATCTGGATTCCCTAACTTTGACTGGCATGTGGCAGGGCCTTGCTCTCTATTCTGAACAAATGCTCAATTTAACAGTAATCAGGGGCTGGCCGTGTGGCACAGTGGTTAAGTTTGGTGTGCTCCACTTCAGTGGCCTGGGTTCATGGGTTTGGGTCCCAGGTACGGACCTACACCATTCATCAGCCATGCTGTAGCGGCAACCCACATACAAAGTGGAGGAAGATTGGCATTGATGTTAGCTCAGGGCTAATCTTCCTCAGGAAAAAAAAACAACCATTAATCAATGATACTGTAATTGCTACCCATGGCATTTGAAATAGTAACAAGACTCATGAACAGAACATCAATGACAAGGCTTGGAATATCAATGTTTTCATTAAACATCCTGCAGATATTTAAATTCTGAATAACCAATATTTGCTGGTAAATTGTTAAAATGCTAGATTCCTGGAATTTTAGAAGCTTTAGATTAAGGATCAAGCCTGGGTTCAAGTCGCAGTGCTGTCACTCACTAACAGCCATGTGGTCTTGGGCACATCCAAAAACCTTTGAGACTGCCTCATTTGTAAAAGGAGCCTATTATCTGTTCTTGCCTACAACACCCTTGTAAAAACTGTAAAATAAGATACAACTTAAGCTTTTGAAAGTGGCTGGGGATTATGTTGAGGGCCCTAAAGTCTTTGCCTGGTTTTGTTGGGTCAAACCTCCATACCCCCGTCTTTTTCAGAACCCTAGCAACTAAAAGAAAGAGAAACTGCATTACATCGAGTGATGATGGCCTGATGTCCAGTTTTTATTTACTTATTTTTAAATTATTTTATTTTTTATTTATTTTTTAAGGAAGATTAGCCCTGAGCTAACTGCTGCCAATCCTCCTCTTTTTGCTGAGGAAGACTGGCCCTGAGCTAACATCCATGCCCATCTTCCTCTACTTTATATGTGGGACGCCTACCACAGCATGGCTTGCAAAGCGGTGCCATGTCCTCAGCCCGGATCTGAACCGGTGAACCCCGGGCTGCCAAAGAGGAACATGCGAACTTAACCACTGTGCCACCGGGCTGGCCCTAATGTCCAGTTTTCAGCTGTCAAAATCCATTACTGAGCAGGGCGATCTGCACAGAGCTCTTTGTTGGGGATTGATCTGGCCCCATCTCTCTCCCAACGTTTAATGATAAGGGACCCTTTGCCTCTTCCCTTCTCACTCTCCAAGTTCACAGGTAAACCCTCCCATCCCAGAGAGCACCAATCAACACAGACTGCCACATTTTACTTTATTTTGCACATAATGAAAACAATCAACTGACTAAGCAGTTCCAGAACTGTTAGCACTCATTAATCCAAAAGTAAATGAGGTCAGAAGGCAAACTTTTCATTTCCTCCCAAACATATTCCAGGTATCACAGAAACTCCTAACAACACATGCAACACAGGCTGGTTTCAACTTACAGAGAGCCCAAGCAAGAAGGGGGAGCTCCAAAGACCCACATGGGTCAGACAGGAGTAGCGCTCCAGGAAGCTGGGGTCTACCCAGCACATCACTCACCCTGCCCCCACACGCATTTGCCCCGTGAAGTTCACTGCCATTTGTCAGATTCAAATCCAAGCAATTCTTGCCTCCCACATTCCAGGCTCATCATTTCCTCCTATTCCAAGGTAGATAATCCATATGCAGAAACCAGGCAGCTCCAAATCCACTTTTCCTGCTGTTTCACATGGCATCTCCACAAGCCAAGTTCCAGCTCAAATTCTGTACAAGAAGTTCCCATTACTGTCAAAGAACTCTCGCCCCCTCTGCACTACTTTGCTGCTGAAGTTCTGGTCACTGGGCTCCCCTGTCTGGAACTCTCCTAGCTTCTTGTCACTTGGCAATCCGTCACTGTCAGCTCCTCTGGTGCCCTCACGATCACTGGTGGAGTACTTCTGCAGCTCTCTCCGATGACCCAGGGCTGCAGCAACAGGCACAAAGCTCTCCTCCTCCACGACCTGGATTCCTTTATTCCTCCCTTTCTGTTTCCTTGGTCTATTTGTACTGTGAGTGTTTGATTCTATCACTTTCAAAGAGGTGCTGTCACCCTGGCCTTTGGATGAGGCTTCGCCCCTTGGCATCAGCAAAGGGCCTGACACAGAGTGGCCTGCAGAAAGCAGCTTTGAGGTCTCCCCAGAGCCAGGGAGCTGCCGGAGGGAGTGGGCAAGCCCAGCTTTCTTAAGGACTTTTTGATCCTGCTTCAGTTTCTGCTCCAATGTGGGTACAAACTTGCTTTTTAAAACCCTTCGGATAACATCAGTGCTGACATCAAAGCCTTCAGCCAACCTGGGAACTGACCAGGACTCTGCAAATTCCTTATGTAAATACCTGTGGAAAAAAGGAGCAGGTTTTCAAATTGTGAAGAAGTCTCCTATCAGAATAGCTAAATGATAATACTAGTGATGAATATGTGAAAAGAACAGGGCTTGGGAAAACTGCAAACATACTCTCTATCTCGTGCCACTAAATGGCTGTGTTCCATTCCTGTGTGCCGTCAGCAACACCAAACCACTGTTCATCAGGTCACTTATTTCAGAGCAATTGAAATTCCTCCCACTGCACACTGCGCCCAAGTTAGATCCTGGGATGCATGAAGACTGTCCTTCCCACCACAATCTGGTGACGGAGACAGGTACATTAACATATTATAACACTGTGCCAAGAGTTACAGCAGAGGATGCTGTGACAGTACCCAGGAGGGAGACCCAGGGACAGGCTATCACAACACTTGCACCATGGCCCAGGAACTGTTCAAGAAGTCCACACTAGAGCTGGTCTGCAAGGATGAAAAGGAGTAATAAGCTGGCAGAGAGGAGGAGAGGAAGAGATCAAAGGTATTGACAATAAAGTGAGCAGCATGTGCAGTGCAGAAGCATATCACCTTTGCTGGGAACAGCTGTACTTCTCTGACAGTGAGGACAGGAGCAAGATCACGTCAAGCTTAGGATTCTGGAGTTTATCCCAAAGCAACAGTGGACCAAGGAACGATTTTAACCAGTGGAACGCCATCAGCAAATTTTCATTCTGAAGTTCAATGCAATGGTAGTTTTCAGTGGCAAGGCTAGAGGTGGAAAGACAGGGCAAGAGGCTGTCATAGTCATCCAGGCAGTCTGAAATGAGCGGCAATGAGAGCAGAGGAGGGAACAAACTTGAGAAATATTTTAGGAAGGCCTGATGGTAGAACTTGGTAAGAGACTAATATTAGGGGATGAAGGAGGTCAAGATTCTGGATTTTGGTTTGGTGATTGGTGGGACCATTCAGAGTTATAGCAAAAATAGCAGCAGAATCAAGTTATCCAGGAACAAGGATGAATTCCATTTTGTACACGTTGAGTTTGGGGAACCTGTGTGACATCCAAACAGAGACGTCTAGGAGCCAGCCCGGTGGCACAGTGGTTAAGTTCGCACATTTCGCTTCTCGGACGCCCGGGATTCGCCGGTTCAGGTCCCGGGTGCGCACATGGCAGCGCTTGGCACGCCATGCTGTGGCAGGCATGCCACGTATAAAGTAGAGGAAGATAGGCATGGATGTTAGCTCAGGGCCAGTCTTCCTCAGCAAAAAGAGGAGGATTGGCAGCAGTTAGCTCAGGGCTAATCTTCCTCAAAAAACAAAACAAAACAAACAAACAAAAAGAGAGACGTCTAGAGCACAGATGAATATAGAGTTCAGAAGAAAAACACGGACTGGAGATGACAGACCTGGAAGTCGTAAGCCAACAGCAGGGGTGGTTAAAGCCAGGTGAGCGGCTGGCATCAGGCAGGGAAATATGCAGGGAGATAAGACAATGAAGGACGAAGGACACTACTCTAAAAAACAGCAATACTTAAGATACAGAAGGAAGACGGGGGTGCCCAGGAAGAAAACTGAGAAAAGGGGCCCTAGAAACAGACGTGAGTGGTCCCCTGCATCACGGGAGAAGAATTTCAAGAAAGGAGACTATAAGGTCAAATGCTGCAGGAATGTTAGGGAGGCTAAAGACTAGAGCGTCAGTTATGCCTAGCACTGGGGAAGTCGCAGATGGATTTGTGGAGAAGTTTCATTGTAGTGATCAAAAAACAAACAAACGAGGGTGGACAGCCAGGGAGCCAGCTGGGAACAAAAGGATGAGGGAGAACCTTAAGTTGACAGATGCAGGTCCCTCAGGAATTAGGCAGGGATTTGACCTAGAGCACACAGAGGATTGGCCCTAGACAAGTGAAGGGCTGCCAGTTCCTGAGATGCGGAGTAAAAGACTTAGAATGAAGGCAAGGAGGAAGACAGAGAAGCCTCAGAGGGTTCTTACCTAACAGCCTGTTTTCTCTTTGAAGTAAAAGGATATTCACTGACCACAAAAGGAGAGGTGACAGGTAGGAAGCTGGAAGGTTTGAAAAAGCTATTGTTCAAGACAGGAGAGGACGGTGACAAGAGAGAGGTGCTACAGGCTCACAAAACCAGCTCGACAAAATCCCCTTTATTCTAAGTCTCAATTCCAGAGTCATTCTGATGGGAATGGAAAACGGTGCATAACCTATGGAGGGCTATTTAGCAATATTTATCCAAATGCAAATCCATTTGCCCTCAGACCCAGCAACACTACTTCAGGGAATGTATACAACAAATAAATACACCTGGCAAATATGTGGAATGATGTGTATACAAAACCATTCACTAGAGCACAATTTGTGATAACAAGTCAATGGAAACAACCCAAGTACTCATCGTAAAAGATAAACTAGGATTTACTACAACTTCTATAAAAAAGAATGAGATGCTTTCTCTTTTAAAGTAGAAAGACCTGTAGAATACATGAAGTGAAAAAAGAAAAATGTACAACAGCATTTACAGTATTCTACCGTTTGTGATTAAGGACGTGAAAACAAAAATCTATATTCATATTTGGTCCTTTTTGCATAATGAAACCTGGAAAAAGGCACAAAAAACTATTAAAAATAGTACCTACAGGAGACTGGCTGGGATTAATACTTCTCAATGTGTACACCACCTTATACCGTTCTAATTTTGAACCATATGTAATGTATTATCAAAACAAAAAAATTTTTTTAAAGGGTCTCCTTAAGGTTTTCTAAGATACGGATCCTCTCTTCAGAGAAGTGTACATAACCACGGAAGCCCCCATCCCTGGACCTTAGATTAAGAATATCATGATCCAGACAAATACTGCATGATTTCACTCATATGTGGAAGATAACAAATACATGGATAAAGAGAACAAATTAGCGGTTACCAGACGGGAAGGGCGTTTGGGGGTGGGCGAAAGCGATAAAGGGGCACATATGTATGGTGATAGATAAAAATTAAACTACTGGGGGGCCGGCCCCATGGCTGAGTGGTTAAGTTCGCAGGGCTTCCGCACCCCAGCGTTTTGCTGGTTCGGATCCTGGACGATAACATGGCACCGCTCATCAAGCCATGCTGAGGCGGAGTCCCACATACCACAACCAGAAAGATCTACAACTAGAGTATACAGCTATGTACCAGGGGGCTTTGGGGAGAAGAAGAAGAAGAAAAATAGAAGATTGGCAACATATGTTCGCTCAGGTGACAATCTTTAAAAAAAAAAAAAAATTAGACTACTAGGGGTGAGCACGATGAAGTGTATTCAGAAATTGAAAACAATAACGTATACTTGAAATCACACAATGTTATAAACCATTATGATCTCAATAAAATTACTTGGAAAAAAATGCCAAAAAAAATAAGATAAATAAAAACGTAAAAAACCAAAGAAGATCATGATCCACTATATTTTACGGGTTAAACGTCTGATACCTGCAATTTACTATTTTAAAATTTCAGCAAAAATGAACTATGTCACCTTAAAAACTATTAAATCTAGATGATGGCCTTACAGACGTTCGTTATATTACTATACTTTTCTTTTCGAAATCGTAAGCGATAAAAAAAGTAAAACAAAACGGAGAAACAACGCTCTAGGCCCTAGGATGCTTCACTTCTCATCACAGCAGAACCAAACCACCCCGGGTCTTACCTGATCTGCTCCATGGCTTCCCAGGTCAGGGTCCTGGGCGGGGCACCCGGTGCCTCCATTTGCCTCCGAATTTTCTGGAACCGGGCGGCTTTCTTCTGTCGTTTCAGGGTGCTGGAGGAGAGAACCAACGGCTGGAGCCATGCGTGGGAGGCAGACGGGTGGCTGAAGAGCCTCAGGCTAAGTCACGGAGCGCCCAGCCCCCTGCTCTTTGACCTGCTCGCTGCACCGCCCCAGAATCCTAACACCTGAACGGCGACAGCCCGTAAGCACGCTGAACTTTGTAAACGGGGGATGAAACACGTCACTGGTGAAGGGACCCGCACACCTGCCCCTGCGCCCCTGACAACGGCTAAGAAACAAGGGCCGCGCGCGACTGGTGCGGCGGCAGGACGCCCAGCGCCAAGGGGCGCGGCCTGGAGCGCCGGGGCGCGAAGCCCTGCTTCAGGCCGAGGGCCCAGGAGGGAGCCGGTACCTCTCCACCTCCTGCAGCTCCCGCTCCTCCGGCTCCCAGTCGGAATCGGGGTCCGGCTCGCGGCCCACGGAGCCCGGGCCCGCCACCCCCCGGGTCGCGAACCCACAGCGAGCGACGGCAGCACGGACACGTCCGCCCAGCAACAAGCTAAGAGCCAACGCCATGTCGACAAATAGCCCTCAGAAGGCCAAAGCGCGACGGCGCCGGAAGCTGGGGGGCGGGGGCCGGAAGTGGGAGGGGCGCGAAGGAAGTAGACGTCGCACGTCTTTTCCCGCTTCCGGCCGAGGGCGGGACATCCGGGCTTGACCCGCCCCCGCCGCCCGCCCTTCCCGGATGTCACTGGGAAGGGGCTTCCCTGAAACGGGAGGACCGCAATGAGGGAGAGGACGCTCCTGCAAAACGGCATAAACTTTAATGAAAAGACGGGTTCAGCTGCCAAGAGCCGCCCCTCCGTCCCAACGGCCTCCCAGGCCGGCCTGTCTCCGCCACGGCGGCGGGAAGGACGTCCCCTCGGCGGTCCTCCGACGGCCACAGCCCGGTGCCTCGGGCACTCGGCTCCTCCGGGAAAGGGGCTCCTGGCCGCCGGCGTGGCGACCAGCCCCGGGCCGCACCCGGGGTTCAGACCCATCACCCAGCGGGAAATCCAAGCCAAAGTTTGAAGGGCGAAGACGAGCGCCCGGCCGGCCCTGGTTCCTCTTCATCTTTTAGTCTTTACCGATCCAAAAATAATCTTAGGGTATTGAGGAATTGTCGGTGTCTTTGCATTTTGCCTTAGGCAGGCAGGGTTCCTGGCCAGAGCTCTTCAAACTGCAGCTTGGTGGCAGTCTTTCATTTAGCAAAGATTGGAGGCCCTTTGCCCCTTTGGAATCCTCGGGGATTTCTCCAGGACAGGTTGAGCACTGGGCTGGCTTCCTGCATTTACCTGTGGTGGATGATGTCGAGGAGTGCAGTGGTGCGCTGCAGCAGGGGGGCGGAGGCAGGGCAGAGGGGCAGGTCCCGGGCCTTGGCTGCTCTGGGTTCAGAGTCTGCCATGGAGGGCAAGGTGCGTTCAGGCCATGAGCCACTTGCCACTCTTTCTGGTTGCAGAAGATAGCCCTGCTTCGGGGTCAAAGAGGATGGCACTGATCCCGCCAGGGCTCGGTTTATGGCTTCTAGCCTTCTGCTGGCTTGGCCTTCTGCAGTGGAAACATGGGTGCCCCCGAGTTGGTACTCACGGAAGAGATTTGCTCACCTCTTTCCCAACCTTTGCCAATTACCAACACAGGGCAATGGCATGCCATGCTTCCCTCCAGCGTGTTTACCACACTGTTGTGATTGCTGTGTTTACTTGTCCCTTTCCCTGTTAACCGTGTGTTGAGTGCTGGGACTGTATTTCTGCCATTTCTGTCACCAGGGTCTAGTACATAGAAGGAGGTAAATAAATGGGTCCTCTATCCCCCCACCCCTTCCCACACTTGCTGGAAGTGCCATATTATATTCGGGGAGCATCCAAGCTGTAATATTAGCCAGGGGGAATTTACACAAGTCAGAGGGACCGAAGCCAGTTTTGCATACTTACGCCTAGTTAGCCTGACTCTGGCGCTGGGAAAATAGCGCCTTCCAGATTTCTTCACTGACAATGAACAAGGGCCGATGGTTGCTGGATCTCTTATCCAGTTGAAGTTCTTGGGCTGTAGATGGCACTGGGAATGATGTGGAACTGCAGCATTCATGCTTGACAGTGGCCCTAAGATCCTGGGGATCAATTCGTGGGGCCGAACTGGATGCAGGAATTGAGGAGGGCCCTGCTCTTTGGTGACCCTTCTCAGGAGGACCAATGGGACCAGATTCACAGAATGCAGTTCTTGACTGCCCAGCCCGTCCTGGTGAAATCTAGGCTAGAGGAGAAGAGCAGCCCCTTACCACATTTTTTGTGAGGCTGGATGGAGTGGTGTAAGACATAGGTAATGGAAAAATCTAGACCATAGCCACTATTTAACTGTTACTCCGTTGGGGCTCAACAAAAACAGGGGACCCAACAGGTCTGCTCCTAGCCCAGGGAATAGTGAATGCGGCAGCTGTTTTGTTGGCCCAAGACTGTTTACTCATATCCTGTTAGAGCCACGGCACTGGCAGTGCTAGGGAGAGATTACACAGAGGCCATTGAGGGTGGTGGCCTTGTTATTTGTCAGTCACGAGTTTGGAGTTATTGTAAGACAGGAATACAGAGAACAAGTCTCTTGTAAGTGAGAAGGCTGGGAGCTGCACTTTGCTGGATGTCATTACTAAGAACAAGGGAGCTTGGGAACAGATGCAAAAGGAACCAACAGACCTTTTCCCAAGGCCCAGCATACACCACCTTCCCAGGCTCCACTGCCAGATACCATCACATTAGCCTCCTGTGCTGCGGCCACCACCTTGTATTGGTACAGCCCTTGTTCCCTTGTTCTGTGAGAGGCTGCGTAGGGACGCTCACCCAATACTCATGAAGTTTTCTCTGGCCCCGTTGGGTAGGGTGCAGCATGCGGGTGAGCTGCTCTACAATACCCAGGCTACGGATGAGATTCTCCCTTTGTAGCAGGGCCTTCATCCGCTCCAGCTCCTCCTCTTCCACAATATCTTGGGGCTGCATGGTGTCCAGGTGTACTGGTAGCAGCTACAAGGTATGTGAGAGATGAATGGAAGCTCTCCTAGGATCAATCCCAAACCACCAACAGGGATGACTGCGGGTCTCCTGCCCCCTCTACCTCCATCCTTTCCCTGACTCTAGTGGAAGGGTCCCTTTGCTATCCATTCTCTCACCTCCTCTTCCAAAAGGTCAGATTCAAGGTACTCATTAGGAACTCCTCTCTGCCATGCAAGAGGAGAGGACAGCAGAGATTCCCTTCTCTAGTAGTCCCAACCCATTTTCCTGCAGAAAGGCAAAAGCCACAAAAGCCCTGACACCTCTTTCTCCTGGTTCCGGATGCTGTAAGCCAAGTGGGTAGAAACGCCCCGGAGCCTGGGCCTGGGCCGGCTCTTCTCACCGGCTGATTCACCCTGGTTCTGGTCTTTGTTTTCCTTTCGCCTCTTACTGCCCAAGGTCTCCTGCTGTTCCTGCTTCAGGCGGATCTCTTCCAGTTGTTGCCTGACAAGACACAGCAGCTTCAGACACTGGAGAAATTGTTTGGGGGAGAAGGGGAGAAAGAAGAAATGGGGCTGGGGAAAGAGTAGGAAATTATGATCTGTTTTGGGGACTGATGGGAGAGGAAGGAGGGGGAAGATGGGAAACCTACTAAACTGAGTCATTAAGAATCTGATAGAATTGATAACTCCACTGCACTTTCCTCAAGTGTTGGGCTTCCTCTCCACCCTACTGGGGAGCAATTCAGCTTCAGGAGTTGCCTCCACCCGCATGGACAGAGGAGAGTGCAGGGCAAACTACCTGGCACACTCCTCTCTGGCCTTGGAAGCAGCAGTCTCCTGGAAGAGGGAGCCATTGTGTTTGAAGAAGGGTGCATACTTCTCCGTGTCCGGCCCAGGGTAGATCCGCCGGTATCCCCCAAGGTGGGTATCCTCATAGTGTTCCTGGTCCAGCATCGCTACATGGGACGATTCAGTTTGTTCTCGCCTATGGAAACCGAGGTCAGCGTGTGTCAGGGGAGGACTGTGAGGAGGGACAGGAGGGCTGGCTAAGGCTTTAAGAACCTCCCGCCAGCTTCGTGGCCTTTTGGGCCCCTGCCCTTGTGAAAGCTGCCAAGCCCATCTGTGGCCAGTCCCACCTGTGCATAGACATGAAAATAGGCTTGACTTCCAGAAACCTAGTTTTCATCTTAAGGGCTGGGGGGTCCACTCGTAAGCTAGCATTCCCAGTTATCATAATCTGTTAGGTTTCTGATTTTAAAGTAACATATGTTAATTACAGAAAAATTTAGAAGAGCAAAAAGCTGAAACCTTCCCTAATCTTGCTATGCAGTCAGCACGGTGGCTATGAGCAGGGTCTCCTGGGTGGGACCTCCTGAGTTGGGATCCTGGCTCTGCTACTCACTACCTTACTCTTTCTTTATTCCTGCCTTTCTTGTTTTAGATGAAAATGAGGTCATACAACAACATTTTAAATGGGTATCTAGTATTCTAGTGTATGACTGTACTTTTGTTTATTAAGTCCAGTAGTTTTCAACCTTTCTTCCCCATTGAAAGACATGATACATAACAGCCACGTGCACGATCCTATCTCGTGGGAATCTCCAGGGTATTTACAGTTCTACTTCACCTCCATTTGCACAAACATTTGAGTGCGTACTGTGTGCCAGGCCCTCAAGATATCATGGCGGATCAAATACACACTGGCCTGGCGTATTGCATTGTAAATGGAGAAGAGGGATGTGATTATAGGAATAATCCTAAATCTACTCCAATTCATTTTTATGTTTCATTAACAAATTGTAATTTAGTGTCACAAGAAACGACCATATTTGGGACCCATCTTACAATTAAAACAACAGTAAGTAAACAATGTTGATTTCAACAATCCTCTATTATTGAATGACTAAACTTTTTTCTGTGTTTCATTTTATAAACTTTCTTAGGAAATGGTTTCTAGAGGAGCTTTGTTTAAAAGAAAAACCAGCTAATCAAACCACATAAAGCTCTTTATGTGCTGATATGAAATAGCTCTAAGATACATTGCTAAGTGGGATGCACAGAGTATGAAATTTATGCTACTGTCTGGGTAGATAAAAGGAGAAAAAAATTTGTATGAGTACACATGTATTAACTATTTGTGAACGTATACACATGGCCCTAGGAACATTGACTGGCTCCAGAGAGGAAAACTGAGTAGCTGGAGAAGGGTAGGAGAGACGCTATTCACTGTATCTTTTGAATTTTGAACATATTATCTATGATATGTGACATTTTATCTATGCAGAAAAGATGTTTTTAAGAGCTCATCAGCCCCAGGCTGCCTTCTCCATCCAGAGGAGGACTTTCACTCTCAGGAAAGTGATAACAAAGAAGACAAGTTGCGCAACTAAACACACGTCAGACACCTGGAGCACCTGGCTTCTCGTGGCTGTTGATGGCACTGAAAAAGCCGCTCCTTGACTCGCCGCTTGTCCTCCTCTATCACCTTCCTTTTGTCACAGCCCCGGAGGTTGACAAGGGTCATGGCATCACAGAGAAGTGCATCCTTCACTTCTCGATCAAGCCGTGAGTCCGTGGTGAAGCTTGGAGAGTGGTTTACCTGCCAGGAGGAGTCATTATCCACTCCCTTCCTGGACACCTGAGCAGGTGGTGGTCTCAGCAGAGTACCTGGAGGGTCTAGGAGAGACATCCCCCTCCAGAGGCCTCAGTCAAGGAGGCTGGATGTTCTGACATCCAAGGCCACAGACTCTGCCACAGAGATCGCTCCCATGCACAGGCTGGCGAGAGCAAACCAGCCAGCCTGACTCTACAGAGAGTGTCCTTAAAGGCAAGGCTTAAGTGAAGAGCACTTGGGATCCAAAACCTGGATTCCTGTAGTGGAGGCCAGAGACCACCAGGATTTGACTCAGCAGGTCAAAAGTGTAGAAATCATATGCCTTCTGTCGGTTCCCACCCGTCCCAGTGCTGCCGCGTCCCCCATTCTCTGCCTCAGTGCACTCCTACCCCAGGTGTCCTGTGCAGGAAGGCCTCTGGACCTTGGTTATGCAAAGCCCAGGAGATAATCCTCACCTCCAGCAGCCAGGGCTTCAGCTTGTGGTCCAGCAAGATGTCAAAACCAAGGATCTCAAAACAGGCACATGTACCTCCACTCAGGTATTGGGGAAAACAGGTTCGGTAGTTGTGGCGAAGAACAGAATGGGCCGAGATGATGGTTTTGATGATGATGTCCTCGATGTCACCCCACAGCTCTCGGGGGTCGTAGCTGTGCTCTCGCAGCCAGGCATTGAGTGTCGATAGCTTCCTGTGAGGCCCAGTGCTCAGAGGAAGACCAGTTTCTGGGCCAGTGGGGACGGGCTGCAGGAGACTCCCTAATACTAACCCCAATTCCCTGCCAGGGCTCCTTGTGCTTTAAAGGGCTGCGAGCAGTGTGGAGCAGGGCCTAGTCATCAGGGTGGGGTGTGGGGCTGCACTTAGAGGTCAGGCACAGAACAAGGGTCGGTCTGTAAAGCTTGAGTTTTCCTGAGCAATTAGCATCCCAAGAACCAGCTCGCTTTCATGGGCTGCTGAGACTGGGGCTAAGGGGAGAAGAATTAGGAGAAAACAGAGTAGAGAGTACCTCTTACTGCCCACAGCATCGTCCCGGACAAAATTCTCATTGTGTTTGTTGATAGCATAGTTGGTCAGGTGCATGCAGACATCATCCTGGGAAGAGATGGCCCTGTGGTCTCAGACTGCTTCCATGCAGCTCTCCAGTACTTCCCTGGCTTTGGATTACCCGCCCCTCCCCAGGACTGCTTGTCTCCTGTCCCTCTTCACTGGAGGACTGTCCTGTGAGCTCCTGGGGAAGAGGGTGTGCCATTCCTCCAGGGATGACCTTCCACAGTCACCACCCACCAATGCTGTTCCCCCAGCCAGGGGCTGAGGCGCTTACTGGCTTCATTCCCTATTCACGGGTGACAGGCTAGCTGTGTGACAAGCCTCTCTGCCTGCTTTCCCCATAGACCCTCAGCCTCATGGCAGTGGAGGAGAAGAGGGTGCCGCCCTGCCCCCAGGGCCGCTGGCTGGGCCCTTACCAGGTTGCTGTGGCTGGGCTCCACATAGGGCATGGTGGCAAAGCGGGCCAGGCCCTCCTCATACATGAAGATCCGAAGTGGGTCACAGGATGTGATCAGGACGTATATTCGCATATCAAACTTGAAGCCATCAATGAGGAAGGGCTGAGGGCACGCAAACCCGCCAGGGAGAAATAATGACACTTTTGAAGTGCTTACTATGTACCACGCACTATTCTATGTGCTTCAAATACATAATAACTCATTTAATTTTCACAATAACCGTATAAAGTAGTTACTGTTATTATTCCCATTAACAAGTGAGAACACTGAGGCACAGAAAGGGTAAGAAATTTGCTCAAAATCACACATCTAGGAAATGGAAAAACTCAGATTCAAACCCAGGCAGGCTGGCTTGGACCCATGGCTCCATGCTGCCTGCAGGGTAACGGGACATCGGAAGGGCAGAAACCTAACACTGGCCTCCTCCCCGGCTTCGGGAGAGACGAGGCCCCCGGTGCTGGCTGAGCAGCCTGGCGGTCCTGAGGCGCCCTTCACCTTGGAGATGTATTGCTGGCAGATCATGTGCTCTCCTGGCTTGATCTCCCGGGGGTTTCGGGTGATGAAGATGCCACGTCCCTGACAGCCACTGTCTGGCTTGCAGATATAAGCGCGCGTTTTTCGCTGACGACCGTAGGACTGGAAGTCCCCATAGCTGTGTGTAGAGAGGGGCTGGTCAGAAGGTTTCTGTGCATCACGGCTGGCCCACGGCCCTGTCGGGTGTTCCCTGCCATCCAGTCCGTGCTCTTCCTGGAGCACTCAGTCTCAGAGCTACTTTGCTTTGACCCAGCTGAAACGGTCCTTCCCCTTCCGTCCTCCTGAGAGGTTCTAGGCCATGAGGCCGGAGTCTGGAGGGAACTCCTTCCTTCCCCAGTACCTCAGCCTGGGGAGCCAGGCTCACTCACTCTGCAGGGAGGCACCAGGTACGGGGGAAGATGTTGTACTCAGTAGGATAGAGTTTCTGCATGCGGTTGAGGTTCCGAGCCAGCAGATCTTTGCGGCAGATTTCTGTCATGCCAGGGAAGTGGTTGATTTTCTGAAACACAGCCAGTTGGTTATACTACCCCACAGAGCAAGCAGCAGTTCCTGGGGCCTGGGACTCCCAGGAAGCAGTGGAGAAGGACTGGGAAGCTCAAGGTAGAAGTCACAGTGGAGGTAAACACTGTACCTAGCACCCCAGGGGAGAAAAGGAAGGTTACCTAAGACCGGTGAGACCCCTGCCTGGCCTTTCCCCAAAACACACATGCGCACCGAGGCTAGGGGCAGTGAGAAGGCCAGCCAGGACCTTGGGCCTTCTAGCCACCTTATAAGATCCCTCAGACCACCAGGGGCTAGTCCTATCAGAATAATTGGTGCGTGATAGCACAAAGCAAATGAGAAAACCTTTCCCAAAAGAGAAGAGAAAATAAGGAACCAGCCCCAGGGAATGCACGGCCACGGCACCCTCAAAGGGCATGGCATTGCCCTGCAGCCTGCTGGAAACCCCCACTGCTCTGTCCTCAGCACGGGGAGGCAGCATCTCAGGATGGGTCAGTGCTCTCTCACTGGCTTTCTCACTCGCTAGCTCTGTGAAGTTGGTATTTCTGAGCCTTGGTGTCTTCTTAACAAAGGAGTATCCACCACTCAGGGTTGTTTTTGAGGATTTAATGAGGTAAGAATGTAAATGCACTTAACACAGTGTCTGACATACAGTAAGCCCTCAATCAATGTTGTTAATTATTGTTACCCTCATCTTACAAGTGCTCCATGCATGCCCCTTCTTTGGGGCTTCTTGAGTGCTTCTAGCTCTCTCTCTCTGTCTCTTTCTGGCTGTTGTCTCATGACTTGTTGTGGGACAGGTTATAGTCTCCTCAACTCCCTTCGTAGCTTCCCCTCAAAATAACCTTGCAGACCCTTTTTAATTATTTTATTGCTAACCACCACAAAGGCCCAATTAGAGAATAACAAAAATACCATGGAGAAGTTTGGTTTGTCTTGTGGACCCTGGTCCATCTTTCTTGCTGCCATGCAGGACCCCACACTGACTCCTCATGAGTGTGGGGTGCTAGGCTAGGCAGCTTAGAAGGCTGGATCATTCAGCTGGCTCTGCTGTTAGCTCCAAAGCTGCCTCTCAGCCTTTCCCCTAAGATGGACTCACATGCCCTGGAGGGGTCCAGCTGGGCACAGGTGCCTCAAGGCAAACAGCAAATATTGAGATAGGATGTGCCCAGCAGACACTCCTTCAGATAAGAGAAGTTCCAGAGACCCAAGAGGAGAATATTTGCATCGGAGCAGAAGACCCTGGCCATGGTGTTTCCTGCTGTGCACAGGGGTATAGCCACACAGGGCAGCAGCCTCGGGTGCCTGGGCAGAAGGGTGGGAGTAGTCATTCTGAGGCCACAGCCCCTTTAGGATCTTGGGCCAGGAGGTTGTACCTGAAACCTCTTCATCTCCATGACTCGTTCCAGTGAGACAGAGCAGTCTGTCCAGTACACGGTCCACTCTTCGTCCTCCCCCACTTCCTTCAGGCCACACATTTGGGCTGCCCGACGCACTGTGGAGAAAGGGAAGCCAGTGATGCCAACCTGGGCACCCGCAACAAGCCTTGGGACTGGATCTGGGTCAGGTAAGGAACGGACCTGACTGGACAGCAGCTTGACGAGGGAGACAGTTCTTAGCTCTGCAGTTTAATTACCACGTGACAATTCCAAGTTCATGAGGCTGTCGGGGCCCTTCCAAAATCTGTGACAAACTCCTACCCTCCCACTAAGGTAACTGGAACAGTGATGTCTCAATTGCCAGTAGCTGAGCCAAGGGGCTCAGTGCAGGTGACAGGCCAGCCCAACCAGATCCGGGGGGATGGGAACCCGATTGGAGGACCATCCCCAGAGGAAAAACAACAGCTGTAGGCGCCCTCTTATGCAGTGGTGTGTGATGAGCCAGGCACTTACCACTGTCATACTTGCAGTTGGTCAGGTTGATGGCCAGGGGTCTGGAATGGAGGAATAGCAGAAATCAGGCAGAGTGGGAGAGGACAGACCCTGGGCTGCGGGGCACCCAAATGAAGAGATACCCAACAAATTCATAATACAACTCGTTTTCTCTAGAAACCACTAAAGGAAAGACCAGGATGATATAAATGTGCTGAAATTCCAAATTAACCCAACCCAAAGGGTTCTGAATTTTGTTTGCTTTTGGCTTACCAAAAGGTTAGTGATGCTCCCGTAATCCCTGTCCTCTTTTGCAGACTAAAGGGAAGACTTGGATCCCAGCACCCCAAACTGCTGCAGGGAAGCCAGGGGGTGACTCTCTGGAGATGGGCAAGTGAGGGGGTCCAGGGAACGGTTACCTGCGTTTCCGCCTTCTCTTTCTCTTTCCAACTTCTAAGTCATCTGTGTCATTTGGAGCAATGATTTTCTTGGGAATTTTCTTGGCTACAATGGATAGGGGCACTCCATTCCCAAATGGCTTGCAGTCAGCCTTTGAGAGTGCCCGCTGAGAAGGGTTAGAAGGGATGGCAGCTTCCCCTTTAACACCCTCCTCCTCTGATTCCTCTTCTTCAGCATACTCTTCCTCTGACTCACTGGTCTTACAGGTCCTTGGCTCCATCCTCTTAGATTCTGAGGGAAGAGGACGGGAGTGAAATATATATCAGACCTCCCTCCAGGCCTGCAGGAATCCACCCAAGGGACTTTCACGGTGTTATCCTTCAGAGGAGGATAATCCCACTGCAGAATGGGATGTTTCCAAGTAGGTAATGGGGGCCGTGGGATGTCAATGAGATGATGGATTCTCTGACAAGCCCCAGTCATCCAAGATCACTCCATACAACCCACTGGGGTGCATGCAGGAGCTGAACAGAGCCGGCAGGGACCATGACCATAGCTTTTTTGTTTTTGAATGGGATGGGGGATGGCTGGGAGCACTGGGGGGACCTTTGCTTTTCAGATACAGTCCCTTAGGCTGGCCTTTTCCCTGTCCCATGACTCAGTTTCTCCACGTGTACACACTGGGGCCAGGCACCGGTGGCTAAGACCCCTTGGGCTCTAACGGCGGAGGAGGAGTCTCCGGCGGACACTGCCCACCCGAGGTTCCGAGGAGCGCGGAGGGGCTGCTGGGTTCGCCTCTAGCGGCCCGGGGCTCGACTCAGCTGGCCGCTCATGTCCGCCCTTCGCCCGCCTCCTGCTCCTTCTCGGGCGTTGCTGGGGCTCGGGGACCGCCTCCTTGTTCCACAGGACTGGCTGTCCCCGCCGATCGCGAGGGGGAGCCCGCTCCCCCCGCGCCTCCCCCTGGGTTCACTCCTAGCTGGGCGATCCAGGCGGCGGCGGCGCCTCCTTTCGCAAGCCGGCAGCCGCCGCCGCCGCCGTCGCCATGGACACGAGGGCGGCCCCCATTGGAGAAGCGTTCTGGGGGCGGGGCCTCCAGGGGCCACGCCCACTTGGGCGCCGGCCAAGGCCATCTTGAGGGGGACCCTGAAACGTTTCGCAATGGGGCCAGCGGTGGGAGCCCCGTGCGGCGCGCAGCCCCGGAGGCGGGGTTCAGGCTGCAGCGGACAGGGTGCATGATGGGACTTGTAGTCCCGCTCTGACGCCGGTGGGCACAAGCCCTACCCTCATCCTTCCTTGAACCCGCAGATCAAGCCCGGAATTTGGCCAACTCTGTGTTCCGGACAAATATCTGCTTGCCTTTGTTTTTAGCAACCATACCTTGAGCACAGCCCCTGCACTCGGAATAGCCGTGCTTAGGACGCGTGTCCTGGAGGC
Organism: Equus quagga; assembly: GCF_021613505.1. Taxonomy (NCBI): domain Eukaryota; kingdom Metazoa; phylum Chordata; class Mammalia; order Perissodactyla; family Equidae; genus Equus; species Equus quagga. Next base: position 92,601,921 of record NC_060268.1, on the reverse strand, counting down.
GCTCACCCAGGTGGGCCGCGGCGGCTCCATTGACTGAGGAACAACAGGAGCGCCTCATCAGACTGCTCCTGCGCTCTCCCCTCTTCTTCCTGACGTCCATCCACTTTGTCTGGCTTCTGATCGCCACCTTCACCAAACTCAGCCCAACCTGTCACCTTAAAAGTACCATGTGGTTCAATCTAGGGGACACTTAAAAATTTTCCCTCCTTTAAAAAGACATGGACATTTTCTCATTCATAGACTTCTTGATCTTTCTTCAGCATGACACTCTCGATTACCTCCTCCTTGAAATGCTTCGGAGTCTCTTGGCTCCTAGGACACTCATTTTTCCTCACTGTTTTGACAAATATTTAGTGTTCCAGGCACTGTTCTAGGACCTGAACCATCATTTTTTTTGCCTGCATTGCCACCATTCAGCAACCTCTTAATTGGACTCCCTGATTCTGTTCTTCTCTTCACCCATCTATCCATCCATCTGTTGCAGCTTACACTCTTCCTAAAATGCAAATGTTACTCCCCAACTTAAAACTCTTCAAGGTTTTCCATTAGATCAAGTCCAAAACCCCTTAGTACATGAGACACTCCATCAAAAAGCAAGCAAAGAGGTGGAGAGGCTCTGGACCCCATCAGCCCTTCCCATCGTGCTCAAAGCCCAGGGCTCTGAGAACAAAGGGTCCCCTAAGTGTTTCATACTCAAGCTTAGAAAAGCTTCCATCTAAATTCTCTTCTTGGTGATTCATAGAGTATATAAATGGCCGAGAAGTACCACATAAAAAAAAGCTATTTGACTTTTTTCCTCTTTTTCACGAAAGCTTTTTTGGGCCAGAGAAGGCTTTGCTCTGAACATCAGTCCTAGGGAAAAACTAGGAAAACCCTGATATTTGGGCTCGTCACCTTGGACACAAAATCCACTTTGCTGTAATGGCCATCTGCACTCCCTTCAGAGCATGAGCAAGCAAAAGAAAGTGATGTTACTGGAGCTTGTACATGCAAAGGCTTGCAGAAAGAGGCATGAGGCTAAAATTACTGCAACGTGCCAAAAACACGAGGGTGACCAGATTTTTTGGAGAGAAATTTCAATATCAAACATATCAGTGTAAACATTTAAACGTGAAACTGGTTTTCTTATGAGATGGGTTGTGCTGCATATTCTACCTTATCCCAGGGAGACTTTATAACGTCTTTTCAGGTATAAAACCTCTAAAATCCTGTATAAAAGCTTCATACGGGCCTGGGCAGAGAAAGCCAACTAGCTGGAGAGCTGAGCCTCAGCTTGGGGCCTGAGAACTGTCAGGACAGCACCACCACGGTTATGGGAGCCGCTGCCTGGAGGAGTGGTCCCAAGTGCAGACCCAGCTCGGCTCCTGGCATCTCCCTGCCTGGGCTATGGTCCTGATGCCACTCCGCAGGAGCTGTCTGACCATGGACAAGCTATTAAATCTCTGTCAGTCTCGTCTCTTCATCTGTTAAGTGGAGTTTTCAGAGGACCTGCACCTTCAACGCTGTGAGGACCCCTTGTTTACACAGGAGATGGCGGACGTGAAGAACGCTCAGCTCAGTGTTGGGGGCTGGAGGAAAATTCAAGGTGGCCAAGTAGGTGAAGAACATGCTATAAAAGGGCATCTGGAGAGGGCTGAATGTAGGGGAGGGATGAAGGAATAAAACTCCAGTGGGCAAAGGCAGAAAAAGCAGGGGCGAGAACAGAGGAAGTGGGGGCATGATGCCAGAGGCACATAAACTATCATTTTGCTAAGATTTGATACGAAAGGAAGACAAAACTCCATATCTAAAGTCAGGAGTATGTAACTCTCATGCACACGCCCTTAACAATAGGTTTGACATCCCTGGGGCTTGTCCAAGAAGACAGGAGAGAAGAAGCAGATACATCCACGAGGGCTCATTCATTCGATTTATTCCAAGGTTTCTCCTCTTTAAAGAGACCACTTATCAGATCTTTATCCCTCCCCTTAGGCTGAAACAGATGAGAAGGCAGTCGTGAAAAATGCCCAAATGACCATTATGGACAGCTCTCTAAAGGGACTTAGATCAGTAAGAAAATAAATACTTCTGGAAGGATTCCTGCTCCTCCTGGGCTGTCAAAGCGACCAGTGCTGCCTGTACCTCCTCTGCTTGGGCTGGGGGCAGCAGGCAGTCTTGGATGAGGGCCAGGGCAGCTGCCTCTGTCAGGCTGCTGAAGTCTTGGGACGTTTTGACAGGGAGGTGCCCAGCCAGCTCACAGAGGGCAACATTGAACGCCCCGCCTTCCTTTATCCCAAAGCTGGACTTCCGGGCCCACAGAATTACTCGGACCCCCGTGAGGGCTGAGGAAGGTGATGTTTTTCCCGGTGGGGCCCCCCTGGTCACAAACAAGTTGTGTGCAATCTCGTGGTCAGTCAGGTAGTCAGTGGCCCGACACACCCTGCTTATCAAGGCTTCCAGTTCAGGCCCCGGCCCGCTGGCGTAAAAGAGGAAGCCGGGGGCTGGAAGGGCCTGGAGCAGATGCAGGCGACCCCCAGGGTCCAGGGGCTTGCTGGGGGCTCCCTCCACGGGCAGTCTGTGGGCCAGGTAGTAGCCATGCAGGTGCAGGTGATTCACCGAGGCCAAGCCACCCAGGCTGTTGAAGCCGACACGGAAGCCTGGGTGTGAGCTCAGCAGCACAGCCTCAACCCCAGCCTGCAGCGCCCCTGGCAGCAGGCGCTGGGGGAGCCCGCGGGCAGGCTCAGGCACCAGCAGCACGTGGCCCCACTCCAAAGGGCTGACATTGATCATCACGAGGATGTCCTCTTGCTGGAGAGCACCTGGGAGACCGGGCTCCCGGTGCAGTCGGAAGAGGACTTCTCCTGGCCGGATCTTGTTGAAGTTAAACTGTTCAGGGTCGAACGCCTGCCTCACGCTCCTGATATTCTGGGGGCGCCTCCTCTGCACGCCTCGCTCCACATTCAGCTGAGCCACAAAACCCACAGCACCAGGGAGGGTTTGGGTCTGCAGCTCCCCCAGGTGGTAGCGGAACAGCCCCAGCTCCATCCGCTGCCTCCAGGCAGAGCAGAGCACACAGTCGAAGCGGGACAGCGGTGGTGGCGCGTCTGGGAGGCCCGGTGCCCTCCTCGGCCACTGAATCCCTTCCAGCAGAAGCTCCTCCTGCCGGTAGACAAAGTCAGGAATGCCGTGCCCTTCCCAGTCCTCGCTGTTTTCAGGCAGCAAATAGGAAGTTTCATTTGAATCACATGGAAGAGCCATAGGGTGGACCTGAAACAATCATAAGAGGTGACAAATACATGATGCCACCCCATTTCCAGAGATTTTTTTATTTTGCATTAACCCTTACTTTTTTTTCCTGATTACAAAAGTAATGTATGCCTTTGGTAAAACATTTTGAAAACACAGAAATCACTCATAATTCCATCACTTGCAGACAAGTGTATATTTTTGCTGAATTAAAAATATATATCGAATTTTTTTCTTTCTAAAAATTATATCTATTGAGTAAACTTTCTTAATGGAGGAAAAAATAAAGATAAAATACAATCCTTATTTCAATGCCTGGGGGACAAAAACAATTTACATTTAGCCTTATTTTCATATATAGTCATGTGTCACTTAATGACGGGAATACATTCTGAGAAATGCGTCGTTAGGCAATTCTATTGTTGTGCAAACATCATAGCGTGCACTTACACAAACCTAGATGGTACAGCCCACTACACACCTAGGCTCTATGGTACTAATCTTATGGGACCTCCGTCATATACATGGTCCGTGGTTAACTGAAATGTCATTATGTGGCACATGACTGTACAGATGGGTCTTGAGTTTTTCAGCCAGTCTTTAACTGTTGTACATGGAGGTTGTTGCCAGTTTCATATTATACACAATGTTCTGATGAACATCCTGTGCATTTATTCTTGCAGACATGTTTTTATGTTCCATTAAAATAGAACGCCAGTGGACCACTGGGTCAGAGAAGGCTCACAGCTCAGGCATTTGATACAGACTCTACCAAACTGCCCTCCGGAGAACCGGACCAGGGTTCAGTGTACGAGAATGGCCAGGGTTTCAAAGGTGACCACTCCTTTTGTGGGAATAGCTTTCCTGCTGTTTGGTAGTGATTCCAAACAGCCATGCAGACAGCCATTTGGGTGAGGATGGCCCGACGTGTGCACCAGGGCCCAGGGCCAATCCTTCAAGGGGGAAGTCAGTACCCATCTTCACCTCCCACTGTGCCCTGGAGCCCTGTGGAGCCACAGGGCCAGGGCCAGGGGCTTGCTGTTGGCCCAGACACGACTTCTGAAGGAGGCTTACCCCAGGGGAGGTGCTGCAGTCCACGTTTGGGTTCCCTCAGCTCTGCTGGTCCAGAAACTTCACAATGACAAAAAATAGAGTAAACAAAGACATACAAAATGACATTTCACAAGTCCAGCTGAGTTTAATGAGTACAGTTTCAGTCTTGCGAGATGAAAACATTTTAGAGATCGGTTGTACAACAACGTGAATATACTTAACACTAGTAAACTGGACACTTAGAAATGGTTAAGATGATTAATTATATGTGTTTTTGACTACAATAAAAAAATTTTTTAGGGGCCAGCCCCGTAGCCGAGTGGTTAAGTTCATGCCCTCTGCTTCAGTGGCCTGGGGTTTCGCCGGTTAGGATCCTGGGCGTGGACATGGCACCGCTCATCAGGCCACGGTGAGGCGGCATCCCACATGCCACAACTAGAAGGACCCACAAGTAAAATATACAACTATATACTGGGGGAACTTGGGGAGAAAAAGCAGAAAAAAAAAAAGAAGATTGGCAACAATTGTTAGCTCAGGTGCCAATCTTTAAAAAATAAAAATAAATAATTTTTTTAAAGTCAAGCTAGGCATAATTTTGACAATAAAATGTAAAATCTTAAATTATTCTATGGAAAGTGAGTCTCAGATATTTGTCCAGAGAAGATACACAAATGGCCAATATGCACATGAACAGATGTTCAACATCACTAATCATTAGGGAAACACAAATCAAAATCATAATGAGATATCTCTTCACACCTATTAGGATGGCTACTACGAAAAGACCAGAACACAATGAGTGGGCAAGGATACAGTCATGTGCCACATAACAATATTTCAGTCAACGACAGGCTGCATATATGACAGTGGTCCAGTAAGATCAGTACCATAGAGCCTAGGTGTGTAGTGGGCTGTACCATCCAGGTTTGTTAAGTACATTCTGTGATGATCGCACAACTACGAAGTCGCCTAACAACGCATTCCTCAGATTGTATCCCTGTCATCAAGTGACATGTGACTGTACAGAGAAACTGGAACCTTGTGCACTGTTGGTAGGAATGTAAAGGATGCAGCCACTATGGAGAATAATACAGCAATTCCTCAAAAGAGTAAAAATGGAATCACTATGCAATTCAGCAATTCCACTTCTGAGTATAGAAGCAAAAGAAAGCAGGGTTTCAAAGAGATATGTGCACCCCCATGTTCATAGCAGCATTATTCATAACATTCAAAAGGTGGATGCAACCCAAGTACCCATCGATAGATGAGTGGATAAACAAAATGTGGTTTATCTATATAATGGAATATTATTCAGTCAGGAATATTATTCAGAAGGAAAGAAATGCTGACAGATGCTACAACATGGATGAACCATGAGGACATTATGCTAAGTGAAATAAGCCAGACACAAAAGGACAAATATTGTATGATTCCACTTAAATAAGGTACTTAGAGTGGTCAAATTCACAGAATGGTGGTTCCCAGAGGCTGGGAGTGGGGAGGGAATGAGGAGTTGTTTGTTGTTTAATGGATATAGAGTTTCAATTCTGCAAGATCACAGAGGTCTGGAGGTTGGCTGCGCAACAATGAGAATATACTTAACACTACTGAACTGTGCACTTAGAAATGGTTCAGATGTTAAATTTTATGTTATGTGTTTACCACAATAAAAAAAAGTCAAGATGGTAAATTTTATGTTACGTATATTTTACCATAATTAAAGAAAATTTTTTTAAGTGAGTCTCAAAATAGATTTAAGAAATGCAACAATTTCCTGAGTCATATTTAAGACAGTATTCATTACTCATTCATTCATTCAGGGTCAGTGCCTACTCGTGCCCACTCCTGATGCTCTTCTGTGCACCCTGCTCCATGTTCAGCTGTGTACAAAACCCACGTATTTATGGAGTAACTGCTGCGTGTGGGACAATGAAGACACAGTGGCGAATAAGGCAAACAAGGTCCCTATCCTCATGGAACCTACATCCCATGGGGGAGTCAGACGACAAGCAAAATGAACATGTTAACCACCCAAGCTCACAGCATCCTGTGGGAAATAAACAAGCGACACCATAGAGGGTAACTAAGAGTGGGATCAGGGCATCCTACTTCAGTAAGAGGGCAGGGCTCTCTGAGATGACAGCTGAGAAGACATGCAGGATGAGAAGAAGCCTGCCATGAAGAGCTGAGGAAAGTGTGTTCGGGGCAAAGGCAACTGCCAGTCCAAGGCCCTGAGCCAGGCAGATGCTTGGCCTGTGCGAGAAACAGAAAGGAGGCCAGTATTATTGGAGCATGGCCGACAAAGGGGAGAGGGCCCCAGATGAGGCCGGAGAGGAAGGCAGCAGCCAGATTAGCTGCAGGGCCTTACACATCATGGTCAGGAGCTTGGATTTTACTCTAAATGGAATAAGAAATCACTGGCAGGTTCTAAGCAGAAGGACCATCTGATATTTCATAACTTTTTCTAACTGCTATGTGGAAAATGGACTGTAGGGGAGCAAAGGGGAAGCAGACCATTTTGGAGGCCACTCTGGTGACCAGGTGAGCGACGAGGGCAACTGGACAGTGTAGTTGGCAATAGAGATAGAGGGGAGCAGGGGATGCAGGTCATGTTTTGAAGGCTGAACCAACCGGGCCTGCTGACATGCTGGCTATGGGGACTGAAGGAAAGGGAAGAACTGGGAGTGACTTGGCTTCAGGAACTAGGTAAACTGCAGCGGCATTTACAGAGAAGAAGAGGCTGGGGAGGCGGGTGGGAACAGGTTGACTAGAGGAAGGGGGAATCAAGAGTTCAATTTTGATTAGAGTCATGCCTAGTTCAATGATGGGGATAGGTTCTGAGAAATGTGTCATTAGGCGATTCGTCATTGTGCAAACATCATAGTGTGTACTTACACAACCCTAGATGGTACAGCCCACTACACGCCTAGGCTCTATGGTACTCATCTGGTGGGACCACCATTGTATATGTGGTCTGTCGTTGATGGAAACATCATCATGCGGCACATGACTGTGTTGAGTTTGAGATGAGCCTGGGCATCCAAGAAGAGAAGTGTTGTAGGCAGTCGGATAGTTCAACCTGGAGGTCAAGGGTAAGATCTGGGCAAGATAGAAACTTGGAGTAGCACTTAAAGCCAGGGGCTAGGACGAAGGACCCAGGACCAAGATGATACCAAAAGGCTAAAAATATGAGTAAAGAGACATCAATCAACAGCATCAATAAAAAGTGGGTATGGTGATATATATGTTACAGTGAACTAGTACACAAAAAGCATTACCTAGGAATACCTAGGAATGTCACTTTAGAGTGACAAATCACTAGTGACCACGTGACAGGATTCAACATTTACAGGAAAACCTGGAGAAGGGGAACACTAGTTGCATGTCTATATCATGCCAGGCATGGGTGAGAAATTAGTTTTAGAGGCTGACAGGTGTTTGAATTCTAGCTAGACTACTCACTAGCGATGTGACCTTGAGTCCCTAGAAGAAAGTCCATTTCCTTGCCTCCGCCTCTGGGCTCTCGAGGCCTAGCTGTGCCTCCCTCTCTCACCTCATCTCCTACCACTCTTCCCCTTTCCCGCTCCCCTCCTCATTTTCACTCAGCTAATTCCTGCTCATGGCCTTGGCACTTACTGTTCTTTCTGCCTAAAATACCCTTTTCCCAGATTTTCTTCGCATGGCTGGCTCCTTGAGGTCTCAGATCAAATGTCATTGCCTCAGAGAAATCTTCTGTGGCCCTCCTATCTAAAGTCCCAAGGAAAACAGGGAGAAGGAAATAATATTACAAGCAGGGAGAAAAATGTCTTGGAAAACAAAAAAAAGTGGAATACATAAATCCAAGAGTTGGTACATTGACAAAAAACGGGATCTAGGAACAAGCCTTTGAAAAACCTAAGAAACAAAACAAAATTTTACAACAAGCAGCACTAGAAGCTATTTTTAACAGTATATCAGCAACTCAGTTTATCATTGTACCAAGAGATGATCAGGGACAGGAAGGACAATATGCTAACCAGACTCACCAGGGACTACTGGATGACTCAGAAGGCCTATTTAATAATTTATGAGAAGCACGCCACACAGCACAAAGTGTTCCTATTGGCTGGTCACTATCGTCCTTCCTCTATACAGAAATCTACCAGGAAGCAAAATTATAATCAGAAGGTTGTCCAATGAAGAAGGGTTCGGAGCCCTGTGAGGTGGCTGGGAGTGCCAGATCACAGCTGGTCACCATGGCACAAGGCCGATTTCCCCTCTTCCCCATGAAGAGATACAGTCTCCCCATGAGTCCAAGGATTCGCCTTAGGGCCAGCGCTCCCTCTGCGCAGTCTAGCACAGGAGACACAGTAACACCTTCTTGCTCTTTGCCTACCCTTTGACTAACTGAAGAACAACCTTTTCTTGGACAGAAAGAGCCCACTATCAAGAGAAAAATTCTCCTGCTGGGACAGGACTAGACTCCAGTCACTTTGACTGGTTTTGGTGTTCGTACTGCCGTGCAGCCTCCCCTTCTCGGAATGGAGTGTTTCCACAACGGTGGGGCTCACATGTTGATATACTGAGTCTGACTAACGTCACTCTCAGACGATCCCCTTATTATGGGGTGCTGGGAAAACTAGTCACTCAGCAAACATTTACTCAACAACTGCCACATATCAGGTCCTGGAGATCACGATTCTCATAGCTCACGGGGTTTACAGTCTGGTGGTGGAAACAGACAATAACCCAATCATCACCCAAGTAAATATAAACTGCAAACATGATACATGCTCTCAAGAAGCAGCACTGGGTAATCAGCAAGTGTGAGACAGATTCCTAACCCAGGGAGTCAGGAAAGGCTTCCCTGAGGATGAGATGGCAGAGGAACTGAGAGCCCAGAGTGGCTGAAACACAGAAAGCCTGAGGGAACAGCAGAGATGCTGAAGTCAGACTACAGAGGGCCAGGATTTGGGTTTTTAACCACTTAATGGTTAAATGGTTAAGACTAACATGCTCAGATTTAGACTTTACAAACATCAGAATGGAAGAATGAAATGGAAGAATCCTAAATTAATTCCTCTGATTTTGTCAATTATACTTCAATAAAGCTGAAAACAAACAAAAAGAGTCTCACCTCCTCCTTCCCCTCTCAGCAGCCTGGAATGCTCTCCTTTTGAAATAACGCAGGTTCATTCATTCATGTATGCATCCAATAAATATTTACCGAAAGCCTCCCAGGTGCCAAGCAGGGTCCTAGCAAACAGGTCAGCCTCAGCCCCTATCAGCCTCCTGCTCCCCGCTCTGAGCCGCTATCGCCCCGGAGCACGCAGCCTGGGCGCAGGGTAGGGTCAGAGGAGAGCATGCAGGCAGGAGGGAGGAGTACAGCAGCGGGGAGCCTCACACGGCAGCGACCGCTGTCAAAAGGCCGGAGCCTAGACAACTCAGAACCCCTCTCGACAGCCGTAAAATTTCCACACTTGTAAGATGGGCACCTACCTTGCAGGCCTGCGTAAGATCGGACATAACTATGCACAGCGCTTGGCATCCAGCTGGCCATCAGGAGACGGCCTCAGCCGGCAGCAGGGTTATGGTCATTTCTGGAGCGGTGGCAACTCGCCACGTGGGGGCTGCAACACGTGCGGCGCGGGCCAGCTGGCAACGTCTGGATGGAGAAGCCCTCGCTGGGCAGAGGGCAGCCGACCGCCTCTGGCCACGCAGCCAGCCTCCAGTTTCCCGGTTGCCCCGGCTCCAGAGACTTCCCTGATGCCCCTTACCGGATCCCGCCCAAGGTCGCCCCCGCCACCGCCTGCGGCAGGTGAGGAGGACTCACCGCGCGACTCCGCCCAAGCTGCCACCCGGCCCATAGCGAGCCCGCGGCGCCCTCCACGCATGCGCAGCCTGCTCACGGGGCGCGGCGCGGCCCGCCCACCCCGGAGGCGGGGCCGTGCGGCCTGGGCTCCGCCCCGGAGCGTCCGGCCCCGCCTCCAGCTCGCCGGGGCCCTCCCGGAGTTGGGAGCCGGCCGGCTGAGCCCGGCGGGAGCGCCTGGGCGCTTTAAGGAGGGGGCGGGCCCCGGGGCGGCGGCCCCAGGAGCGGTTGCCGCGGGGACTGGACGGGGCGGGGACGCGGCCCGAGGGCGGAAGTGAGAAAGTTGCCGGCGTCCCGAGACGAGTCGGCGGAGCTGTGCGCGCGGCGCGGCGCGGCGATGGGGGCCTCGGGCAGTCGCCTGTCCAAGGAGCTGCTGGCCGAGTACCAGGTGCGCGGGACGGCGGCCCCCAGGGAGCGGGCGCGCGGGCCTGCCCTCGGGAGCGGGGTCCCCCGGCGGGCGGCCCGCTGAACCCGCCTCCGTTTGCCTTCCAGGACTTGACGTTCCTTACGAAGCAGGAGATTCTCCTGTAAGTGCCGTCTCGGTCCTCGCCTCTGCGATCCTCGAGGGGCGGCTTCGGGGGGCTCCGTCTCACAGACGGGCAAACCGAGGCCCCCCCAGCGGAAGGGGCGGTGGCCTGCCCTCAGAGGTCAGCCGCTGATCCGGAGCTGCGGTCCCGGGCCCCGAGCGCTCGGCTGTGCCCTGCTCCCGCCACGCCTCCCCGCCCGCGAGGGGGGCCCCAGCTCTGCACCGCGGGGCCGCCTCGTAGTCTCCAGCCCAAGTTAGGCGCCCTTTGCCCCTTGCGCCGCGGGCTTCTGCAAAACCGAACTTCCGCCCCAGTACAGCAGAGAGTGCTGTGGCTCCTGGATGGCTTTGCCGACTGGCAAAGCCGGAGATGCCTTGGGGAGCTTGGCTCCTGCTCCCCGCTCTACCTGAGTAATGCAGTAACCGTTAACGCTTACTGAGTACCTACCCTGCCCAGGAACTGTGCTAAGTGATTCCTACGTTACCTAGATTAATCCTCACGGGAGAGCTACGGGGACAGTGAAGCAGGTTCAGAGAAGGTTGGTAGCCTGCCTAAGACTACACGCCTGGTACGAGGCCTTGAACTGGGGCTGGAGCCCCGCTCTAGTCGTGTGCCAGCTCTCTGTGGCCAGGGCACTTGAGGAAGGAGGTTCCTGGGCTTCCCTTGGCAAAAGCGATCCCAGTGAAGGAGGTGGGGGCTGAGGAGGGGGTAGTTCAGGGGGCTGCTAGCCAGAGGGGGGCTTTGAGGAGCAGGAAGTCCCTGCAGTGAAATGCGAATGAGGTTTCGATTTTGCTCTTTTCTCCCTGTTCTTCAGGGGCAATTTCTGGCTCCTTCCCCAATCTTTCCATCCCTCAGGGAGCTCTGGAATGAGAGTCCAGCACGGTGCCTGGTGCACAGTAGGCAGTCAGTAAATACCCATTGCAAGAATGGACTCCCAGCCTGTACTGTCTTGTGACGTACCTCCCTTTGGCTTATGCCTGATGACTGAGAAGTTCTGTGCATGTGGCTCAGCCCCTCACCTGGTCTGCAGTGGGTAGCAAGGCAAGGACTGGGGGATGCAATACCCACAGGAAGGCGCGCCAACAGGTTCCCCTCCTTCTGCCAGAGCCCACAGGCGGTTTTGTGAGCTGCTTCCCCAGGAGCACCGGAGTGTGGAGGAGTCACTGCAGATACGAGTGTCCTTGGAGCAGATCCTCAGCCTTCCAGAGCTCAAGGTGCTAGCGCCCCACCCTCCCTCTGCTGCTCATCTTGAGATCGTGTGGTCACTCATCCCCATTCTTTTTTCTTTTTTTGAGGAGGATTAGCCCTGAGCTAACATCTGCTGCCAATCCTCCTCTTTTTGCTGAGGAAGACTGGCCCTGAGCTAACATTTGTGCCCATCTTCCTCTACTTTATATGTGGGACGCCTGCCACAGCATGGCTTGCCAAGCAGTGCCATGTGCGCACGCGGGATCCGAACTGGTGGACCCAGGGCCACCGAATCGGAACGTGCACACTTAACCGCTGTGCCACTGGGCTGGCCCCACTCATCCCCATTCTGGTCTTTTCTCTGTTTAGCCCTAATCTCCCGGGGGCAAGGACTTTACCAAAATCACCCAATGGAATTATCTAGAATGGTGTTTCTCAAACTGGGGTTCTCAGACGTATTCTTGGAGGCTCCAAGTTTTGTCCTTTAAGAGGACTTACCCTATTAAAATTTGAGAAACCCTATTCCAGAGGCAGATTGTTTCTCTGTAGGGCTGCTGCGGAAATTTCTATGCAAAGGGCCTGGCCTCGTGCCAGTAACAGTACATACTCAAGTAAATGTTTGTGTTCTAAAATAACCAGCCCATCTTGTTCTCTTTGCTTAGGATGGCTTCCTCTTCCTTCTCTGCCCCTTTTGGGCAGAGAAGGCCTGCTTTTGGGTTAAACCCTACTCCTAGGAAGCCATCCTGTCCCTTCCCCAGCTGGGTCATCGGTCCCCCTGCCCTCCCTGCCAGCCCCAAAGTGCTGGTGGTTCTCCCTCCTGAGCCTGAGCTCATGGTGTGAATACCGTGAGCTGCGCCTCCAGTTCCTGGGAGGGTTTGGTGAGTGTGCGACCTGGCCTGCGTCCCATGGTGTTCACAGAGCGCTCTCTTGCCTAGGCCAACCCCTTCAAGGAGCGAATCTGCAGGGTCTTCTCCACATCCCCAACCAGAGACAGCCTGAGCTTTGAGGACTTTCTGGACCTCCTCAGTGTGTTCAGTGACACAGCAACCCCAGACATAAAGTCCCACTATGCCTTCCGCATCTTTGGTAACACCACCCCTTCCCACGTGGTCTTTGTGCTGGTCCTGCTGGGGAGCTGGGGGTCATCCTTGGAGCTCATCTTGACCCTATCCTTTTTGGCCTCCTGTGACTGCTCTCTAGACTTTGATGATGATGGAACCTTGAACAGAGATGACCTGAGCCAGCTCGTGAACTGCCTCACGGGAGAGGGCGAGGACACACGGCTCAGTGCTTCCGAGATGAAGCAGCTCATAGACAATGTGAGCAGCTGGGCCGGGCCGGGTCGGGTCAGGGGGTGGGAGGGTAGGGGTGGGGCTTTGGCCTGAAGCTCTCTCCCTTTCCCAGATCCTGGAAGAGTCCGACATTGATAGGGATGGGACCATCAATCTCTCTGAGTTCCAGCATGTCATCTCTCGTTCACCAGACTTTGCAAGGTATGACGGTGATCCCCATCTGCTGCATCTGGGTCTGGGACGTTATTATGGGAGGTGGTGTCCAGGGTGAGAGAAAGCCCCCCCCCACTTCCTCTGAAGGTATCAGGGTAGCTCTTCTTCCAAAGGGACCAACAGGGGTGGGACACAGCCCATTCCCAGGGGTCATAGGGGTAAGTTTGGGTTTAGTCTCTATTCTCCTCTTCCAGCAAAAAACCCAAGCCTCTCTTCTCTTGTCAGCTCCTTTAAGATTGTCCTGTGACAGGAGGCACAGCGTGTGCCCCAGCACCCTGCTGAAGAACCTTGCCACTCCTGGGCTGTGACCAAGGTCATGCCTGTGTTGCCAGGGCTGGCCAAGCTGGCCTGGCCTAGAGCTGGCACCGCGCAGTCTCGCCCCGGGCAGGGGAGGGGCCCGCACATCAAGGCCTCTCCCCTTCTCCCTGCCACTGTCATGGCTGTTTGTGTTTCTACTAATCAATAATAAAGGTTTAGAAGTTTTGACCCTGTGTGTGACACTAGAAACACTGGTATGAGGCAGGACTGGATTTCTAGGAGCCTTCGGTCATACTGGGAATAAACAGGAGCAAAAGGAGGGGCCAGCAGGAAGTCAAACTGCACCCCGCCCCTCCCGCCCCTTCGTGGGGATGTGAGGATGAAGGGCAGCGTTGGGATGGAATCCTTCTGTATCCCAGTCGTGATGGTGGTTACAAGAGTTTCTACAGGTGTTAAACTTTACAGAACTGTATACCAAAAGAAAACAACCAGCTTTACTGTGTGATCATTTTCAAAACAGACATTTTTTTGGAGAGTTAAAAAAACAAACAAGCCTGTCACCTGTGCCGCCACCGCTGAACTGGAGATGCAAAGTAAGGGGGGTCAGGGAACCCGAACGTCCCCTGCCCCTGCCCCATGAGTGCGTCAGTCCCCACCTTAAGAACCATGCTGCCCCAAGAGAGGCGCTCAGCCAGCCAGGCGAGGCCGGCTCTGGCCCACTAGCCCCTGAGAGAGGTGGCCTGGAACCTCCCAGATGTCAGAGAACTAGACCAACCTCAAAGAGCAAGTCTTTTTTTTTTTTTTTGAGGAAGATTAGCCCTGGGCTAACATCCGTGCCTATCTTCCTCTGCTTTATATGTGGGACTCCTGCCACAGCACGGCTTGCGAAGCGGTGCCCTGTCCGCACCCGGGATCCAAACCGGCGAACCCCAGGCCACCAAAGTGGAACGTGCGCACTTAACCGCTGCGCCACCAGGCAGGCCCCGCAATAGTCCTTTAAGAGGAAGGGCCAGGATTCAATTTCAATTCTTTAGATTTTATTAAAAAAAAAAAAAAAAACAGTAAAGTGCATCTTATTAAAAAAAATATAAAACCCACATAAACTCAAGGGCCCTGTGCCGGGCAGTATCAACATCCCTTAGACGGGAGGCAGGCAGTGTGCAGGGGGACTTGGGAACTGGGCTCGAAGAGGCGGCTCGGGTGGACGTGGGGAAAGGGACACACAGGCTCTCAGGCTGGGCTGGAGGAAGGCAGGCAACGGTTCCCTCCTTGAATTCAGAGGGAAAGGTCTAATTGTCATGAACTCTCTTCTGGGCTGGTGCCCCCTCTCTCATGTGGCCACGGCCTGATGCAGGCCGGAAATGTCTAGGAGGTGGGTCTGAACCCCGGGGCCTGGTGAGGGCTGCAGCGCCGACATAGCCCTCTGGTCCCTGAGGTGACGGGATGATGGCGGTAACAACTTGGCCAGTCGGCAAGGCAGGACCCATGGCGCTGGCGCCGCCGCTGGCCCCTGGCTCTGCAGTGAGAGGGCAGGCTGTGGCGGCAGGACAACGCCGAAGGTGGAAGAGGCCAGCTGGGGAGGGATTTCCAGCTGTCTGAAACATCCACTTTGGATGTGGCCCCAAGGCCCCTGCAGGACCTTAAGGCTAGGGGCTGTGAACCGGAGCGGCCGTTCGTGTTGCATTCTGTGTCGTCTCTCATTCTTCTCACTCGTAATTCACATTTTCATTTGTTTTTTAAACAAAGGGCTCAGTTTACATAAGGAGCACTGTTCTGCCCACCTAGACAGGCCCCCATCTTCAGCCAGGACCTCCGGGGCTGTGGCTGGCTGGGTCGGAGGGGGCCTCGCTACTTGGCTGAAGAGCAGCGGGCTGGCCCCGTTGCTTCCAAGGACTGGGCACCATGGTTGTGTTCCATGGGGAGCACTCCTGGCCCCTGAAGCCAGGGTGGCCTCTAGAAGTCTGCTCTCACACCACGGAGTCCCGGATCTCAGAGCCCAGGCGGACGCGGGGCCGGGGGCACACTGGGGACACCTCCACGAAGCTGTCCTGGATGCTGAGTGGCCTCTTCTCTGATTCGGTGAAGACCCGGGGCACTGGGGAGCTATCTGACAGTGCCTGATAGCCTCGGTGGTCGAGTAGGGTGCTAGGGGGGCCCACGCCATTGAGCGGCCGGGTCTCAGGTGGCAGCACCACAGGGCGGGTCTTGGGGTGCACACTGGCGCACTCTCCCTGCTTCAGGAAGACTTTCATGCCTCCCCGGTGCCGGTAGAGGAAGAATAAAATTAGGAGCACCACGGCGAACACGAACAGCGTGCACATCACCAGGAACTCGGTCCAGTAGGACTTGTCCACGCTCCAGCTGACCTTGCCACTGGCTGGCGCACTCACCCGCGACGTGTTGATGATGACAGGCACGCTGCCGCTGTGGTCCCCTTGGTCTCCCATGTCCTCTATGACCTTGGGGCAGTAGCTGGTTACCAGCTGCTGGAAGCTCTCCTCCAGAGACCAACACTGGAAATGCCCCAGCTCCTGCTGGCTGCCCACCAGCAGCAGGTCCCCAGTGGGCAACACACGGCAGGAGGCTGAGGCATTGATAGGGACCCCATTGTGAAGCCAGAGCCGGGTCGCCAGGTTGGAGAGGAGGGGGCAGGCCAGGGTGTTCACCGTGTTGGGCTGGAACAGGACTTGCTCACATGGCTCCTCGCCTACGGGCAGAAGAGGCACAGGGTAAAGGGGGGCTGGAGTCCTGGTGTGCCCCAGGCTCACCCACCTCCCTCGGGGCTGTGCTCCTCATGCCATGACACGCAACCCTGGGGACTTCAGGGCCTGAGTCTCACTTCCCAGGGCCCTGCTTGCAGGGCTGGAGGCATGAGGAGGATGTGAGGAAGGGCACTTACAGCCACCAGCACCTGCAGTGCCTTCTAAGCAGACTTGGCCCCACTTTCCTCTCCGCCACGGGCACCGTACCTGTTGGTGCAGAAGACCTGGGCCTGGCCGAGGAAGTGTTGCAGAGGTCCCTGGTGTTAGCCCCCTCGATGTCCTGGATCCACGGCCTGAGGACCAACCAGAGTGTGCGATAGGCCGGGAGCCCCCCGTGAGCATGCATCCCCCAACCCTCAGCACTGCACAGGCCCTCATGCAGCCCTGTAGACACAGGCCTTCCAGGGGAAGGGTCTGGGGCTCAGGGACCACCAGGCCCAAAGCAGGCAGAGGCAGACAGCTCCCCAAGGCTGAGTCCTCCCCCTGCAGGGTCTGAGCCTCGTCTCCTCTGTCTACACAGTATGTATTTCAAGAAAAGCTATATAATACTTCCCTGAATTACAAAGGAGTGTGAGCCTTTAAAGAGTCTGGAAGGACAGCTGGATCTATACATTTCCGTCCCTTTTAAAGCAATGCACACGCACTGACTTGTTTAATAAAACATAACAAAGAAGAAAAGTAATTCTTGATGCACTCAGAGCACCTGAAAATCTCAAGCAAGCACAAAGGCTGAAGACACTACAGAAACCACGCACAGTGGGCCACCAGCGACTGGCACGGGGAGACTTTTGGGTGTCCGTCCAGGTGTACTCACACGTGGCTTTTTGAAATATAAAACTAGCACCAGGTGTCCCTCTACGTGAAGCAAGGACACTACAAATGAGACAGGTCTTACTTTTACTTAAAATACGTATTTGTTTGTTTTACACATAGGTAGGAAAATCTGGGAGGATATATATATAGCAAACCTCACTGAGATTCTCTCTTGGCGGTAGGATTGGGGGTAGTTTTTATTTTGTGCTTATCTCTGTTTTCTAAGTTTTCTATAAGAACATTTTATAATCCAAATAGGTTATTCTGAAAACAATTTTTAATGGGTTTGTTAGTGGACCTATGCTGCCCTTGTTTTTTGTTACCATATTTTGAATCAAACATGTTCTCCTTCAAGGCCTGTCACAGCTGTGCCGGCTAGGCCGGACATAATTTATTGTCTGAACTACGGCACTTTTGAATCAGAAGGGGAGCTAATTAGCAGTTATGCTGAGACAGTGGATGCAAATCAGGCTGTGTGGTGATTCTCTGAAGGCCCCAGGGAAGGTGCTGAGGCCAAGTGCACAGGGAGGGGCCTGCAGGAGCTCTCACCTGGAGGCCGCCTCGGGCTGGTAGAGGCTGGCGAGCCTGCAGCTGGAGCCACTCCAAGCGCAGTAAGGGTCCCGGGCGAGGAGGCAGTCCCCACAGCTCTGGTACAGGCTGCAGTTGGCCACGGGCACCTGGACTACACCCGAGTGGGAGGCAGCATACAGCAGGCCCTGCACAGACACAGGGGGATGAGGGGCAGGTGTGGGCAGCCAGGGCCACCACCCATTGCTGCACTTGGCTCAGGGGCCCACAAAGCCACTCCCCAGGAGGCCTCCTCTCATGCTCCCAGGCTCCCCACTGTCTGACAGCTCACACCATGAGCCTGGATTTTTCTGTCCTGAGGGGGCAGAGGAGGAAAAGCTGGGTGGGGACTGCTTGTTAATGATAAAGGGGCGCCCCAAGCCCGTTGCCTGGCCTCCTCCTCTGCCTGCTCACCCCGTTGGTGTCCAGGAGCAGGTTCTGCACGGGCTGTCCTGGCGAGAAGATCTGCAGCTCCTCAATGATGTGCATCCTGGGGCCCACGCCCACCGCCTTATGCAGCCGGCCATCACCTGGAGCAGGGACACCACTCAGGCCCTGGGAAGAGCCGCTGCCCATGACCCAACAGCCACGCCCCCTCGACTCCGAGCCTGTCTTGCTGCAGGTACTCACTGGTGCCCAGGAAGAGGACATCGTAGGTGCGGTGCAGGCCAGGGACGCGGTGTACGGCCACGCGCTGGTAGCGGGCTTCGGGCTGCAGTAGCAGCAGATGGCTGCGGACCTGCCCATCCATCAGGAAGTGGTCCTTGAGGAAGTTCAGCACGCGGTCGGGGAGCTGCAGGGATGAGCTGATCTTCCTCTCCCGGGCACTGTCGGTGATGCACTGAAGGGGAAGGCGGCGTGTGAGGCGAGCGAGTTCAGGGCAGCAGGCAGGACAGCAGCCCGAGGATCCTGCCAGGACTGCTGGCCAGCCTCCTTAGCGGACAGCAGATCTACCCACCCTCGGAAGCCATGGCACATCACGTGCGTTCTGGAGAGAGCCCACACTGCTAATCTGGTATGTGGGCACCGAGGTCCCTGGTTGACAGGGTCTCCTCGCTGTGCCTCCTCCCTGCCTACGCCCTGGCCCTCACCCAGGCCTCAAGAAGCATGACCGCACGTCCTGCTCCTCTGGCATCCTTTCGCCCATGCTCCCAGGAAGCCCTGGCTGAGTGAGGTTCTGAGTGGAGGGGCAGGAAGGGGCCTGCAGTGAGTGCCCACATTGCCTGGGGCTTCCTAGTCTCTCTGCCCGAGGGTGTCCTCTGTAAGAGCCCTGAGCGTTAAAGCCCCCGAGGGACCCTCCACCACTAGGGAGGCACAGGGGTGGTGACAAACATCCCAGCAGGACAACTCAAAGATGCGCTCCACACCCCTCTCAAGGCCCCAGGGGCCCCAGGACGGCCAGCTCACTGACACACCCTTTCTGGCTTGGCTCCCTCCTTTTCTCTTTCCAACTCCCTCAGGCCACCTCCTGGGATCACCCACCAGATCAACTGCTGGCACTCACATCCCTGCCTCAAGGTCTGTTTTGGGAGGAGCAGTATGCTGGAAGGAATAAAGGACTATTTCCCCATGGCCTGGCCATTTGGTCACTCGATAACTAAATAAGGAGCTCACAGCCAAGTGGAGGAGAGGCACGAGGCAACAGACAATTACAAAGGCATGTGAGTGCCGGGAGGGGGACATGGCTGCTCTGCGGGACAGGTCTGAAGGCGTCCCCACATTCACGGTCACACTTAACCCAGCAGGACATGCAGGCCTGAGCTTTTGCCCTCATGTTCAAGATGAGAGAACAGACTTGGGGAAGCCAGGTGATGCCCGTGTGGTATCTTCCACCCTGCAGCAGGCAGTGGTCCTCACCGCTCCGGGCCGAGGCGTGGGCACTCCGTGGGTCACCGTGTACCACTGCTGCGTCTCACGGTTCACCTCCTTGTAGAGGCCGTTGAAGGCCCTCTGCACATCCTTCATAGTGAAGACACAGACGGCAGAGCCCTCTGTGGTCCCCCTGTGCCTACAAAGGAAATGGCTACATTAACTCAAGGGCCCTGGAGCTCAGGATGAGGCCTCCTGGGCGCAAAGGCCAGCTCCTGGGCCCCAGGCACAGCCGCCCCTCACCCTCCCATCCCCATCGAGGTCCTGGGGCCCTACCACTGGGATGTGAAGACCCCGTAGAAAAGGGTGTCATGCCACTCCTTGGGGCTGGGGCTCAGCGTGAAGACGTCCTGCAGCACGTTGAACGGGAAGCCGTCGTCAGGCCGCGAGCACAGCAGCTGGGCCTTCAGGAAGGATGTCCAGCGCTGCTGTAGGACCCGCTCGCCGCCCTCGTCACCCTGGGGGAGGGAGACAGAGGCTGGGCCCGGGCTCAAGTCGGGCCAGGGTGGCAGGCTCGGTGCCCCGCACGGTTCCCTCCCCAGTGGCAGCTGAGACAGACACCAGGAAGGAAGGGCAAGCCAAAGCCAGGACTGAGTTCCAAGTAGAATCCAGAAGCCTTGCAGGTGGCATAGGGGTGCCACCCCAGGAGAGCGCTCTCCTTACTGCGGACGGCCAGAGAAAAGCAGGAGGGAAGTCTGTCTACAAGCACGGAAAGACGTCACGACTCGCTGATGAGCAGAAGGGGAGGCTAAAGTACTGCGTTACAGTACAACTCTTGTTTGTAAATAGTTTTTAAGTAATATAAACACATATATATTTATACATATGCAACAAAAAAGACTAGCAAGGAACATTCTAAAATGTTAACAGCGTCACTTCTTGTGGTGGGGCGGCAGGATCATAACACTAATAGTAACATTTAGTTGTTGTCTACCACGTTTCTAGAAGCTTGACGTGGATTAATTTAATCCGTGTAACAACTCTGAGGGAAGGTTTGTTATTATTGTCACCGGACAGATGAGGAAGCTGGACCTGAGGGGAAAGGACTTGCCTAAGATCACACAACCAGCCGGGCTCCAGACTCTATGCTTTAATCGCAACGCTATATGCCTCTTTATCTTACAAGAGATTATTCTGTGTACTTTTCTGTACTTTCACATTTTTTAAATAAGAAAAAAGGATGAGCTATTTTAACTTAAGAAGAGAGAAAGAGAAGCCGTTAGCCAAGCTGATCCCCTGGAGGACAGGAAAAGGCCATGGGGCTGGGGGTAAGGGGGGCCCTCCTGGCATTTCCTGATCCAGTACCCGGGGAGCCCTGGGGGGTCCCTGGGTGACCCGGCCCCTCACCTTGCAGATGCGGGCGATGCGGGACACGATGGTGTTCTCAAAGAACTCAAACTCCTGGCCAGTCTCGCTGAAGAAGAAGTAGATCTTGTCGTCATCCCCTTGCGAGCTGCCCAGGCTCTCGGGAATATGGGCCGAGGCCACAAAGGCTGGGTCTGTGGGGGCCCATGGGGAGCGCAGAGTCAGCCCAGGAACCCGACAGGCAGACTCTGCTCTCAGGCCCTGCGGGGGAGGGCGCCCCCTCCCTAGGGCTCCCAGGACGGTCACTGGGTGGGTGGAGGGAGGACTTCACCTTGTAGCCAGTTGAGGGAGCTCTCGGTCTTGGTCGGGCGGTGGCTTTGGCTCCGGGAGATGGCCGGGTCATTCCCCTGGAAGCTGCTGACTGTTCCAGTGTAGAGCTCGCCATCTGCCAAGACAACATTCCCATGGGAATGGCCCCTCTCCCCGCTCAGGGCCCAGAGTGACCCCAGTGCTGCCCATCTCACTTGAAGTGGGCAGAGAAGGAAGTGGGAGCCGGGAAAAGCCAAAACCAAGGGCAGCCCGGGGTCACTCCACAGCCCCTGGGAAGCAGCGCAGCGTGGGTGTACCCGCTCAGGCCTGGGGCCCACCCTGCCCACCCAACATGGAGCCTCAATGAGCCCACCCTGCCACCCTGCTCCCAGCACTCACCAACCACCAGGGCCGTGGACTTGAAATTGGGGTCGAAGGGACAACGGCCCTTGCCATCTTCCAGGAGGATGTTCCCCGCCTCGTCCCGGGCTGGGGTGAAGTTCTCCACGTTCTGCAGGGGGGCAGACAGGCGAGCTCAGGGCCACAGCAGGCAATGAGTGGGCTCAGCAGGAAAGGAGGGAGGCGTGCCAGAGAGAGCGGAGGTGTTGGGCCGGCCGTCTCACCCCAGCACCCAGGGCACGGTGCTGGCACCCTCTGGCGTGGGCACTATTAGCCCCAGTGCGCAGAGAAGAGACGAGGCTTAGAAGGGTGATGTGGCCCACAAAGGGGCAGTGACATGACTCCATTGCTGGTGCTCTAACCCACAGCCTCAGAAGGCGGCCCTTCGCTCCGGTGCGTGTAGGGCATAAAGGCAGGGTGGTGTATGTTGAGGAGAGGGTGTGCGGGGTGGGCTGGCGGGAACTGGTGAGAGCAGGGGAGGGAGCTGGAGGCAGCACGAGTCTTGGGTCAGTCAGGATCTCCTTCCCCTGCAGGGCAACCTGGCCATCAGGGCCGGGTCACGGCCCTCAGAGCCCACTGCTGCCAGGAAGCCTCCTGGGCCCCGCCCTTTACCAGGGCTTGGGGCTAGAGAACAGCGCCCTGGGGCAGAAAGCAGGGCAGCTCCAGGCTGGTCGCAGGGAGCCCGAGGCCGAGGACGGGCACTCACGATGTAGGTGCACACGGGACTGAAGGCCGCTGTGCCGCAGGTGAACAGGTGGCTGCTGTTGAGTGGCAGGAGGATCTTGATGTAGTTTTGACAGTCACGCTGGGGAGGGAGGGAGGAGGATGTCAGCTCAAGCACGCCACCGGGGGCACCGCTGAGCTCGACCCAAGGCCAGTCCTGGGCGTGCGGCCTCTGCTCTTGGGCACTTAAGTCCAGGAACAAATGAGAAGCCAGGAGCCTGCCGGGGCAGAGTAGATGGGGGACCACAGAGCGTGTGCTCTGGACGGAGGACCTTGGGGTTCAGCCAGCTCTGTCGTTGGCAAACTTCTCTTCAGTCTGTGGGTGAAGGCACAGAATCCCTCCCCCTTGGGCTGTCTGGCCCCATGAGGGTCCTCTTCAGGTCCTCGGTGACCACAAGTCCCTCCCAACCCAGCTGGGGAGGAAGCCCCACCCAGAGCAGGCGGGAATGCAGGGCCCTGAGCCCTGGGCCCCACACTCCTGTATCACCTCTGCGAGGGTGTCTCACGGGCATCTCCAACCGAGCTTCTGACTGTCCCCCAAAATCTCCTCCGAGATCTTTCCCTTTTCGTTAATGACAGCACCATCTTCCCAGTTGCTGGGGCCCCAAACCTCACAGTCAGCCTCGACTCCTCATCTCTCACTTCCCCCATTTTCCATCAGGAAATCCCAGTGGCCCTATCTTCAAAATACCTCCAGAATCCAACCAGTTCTCTCCCCGTTTATGGTCCCACCCTGATGTGAGCCACCATCACCTCCCGCCCCTCACTGGTCTCCCTCCCTCGGTCCTCACCCCCCAGAGGCTGCGCTCCACCACGGCGGCCAGAGGGACCCTTTTAAAACACACGTCACACCATGCCACCCTCTGCTCAGCCCTCTCTCCAGTGGACCCCCAAGTACGTCACTCAGAGTGAAACCCAGAGTCCTGCTCCTCCAGGAAACCCAGGGTCAACTCCCTCACCGCCTTCCAGTCTTCGCTCAGATGCCACTTTTTTAATGAACTGTAACCCGACAACCTTTTAAACGGACTGATCTTTGCCTGTTGTTCTTCCTTCTTTCTCACAATTATACCTCCAGTGTGTAAAAGCACCTGGGCACAGAGCAGGTGATCAATAAGTGTGCGCTGAGTCTCAGAAGTCAGGGGCAGTCAGGAGTCGACCTGCGTCCTGACCCCAAGTCTGGTGCTCTTTTGCCCTCACCTTAGCCACCACCTGCTGCACACAGGACCAGGGGGTCCCTGGGGATGGTGGGGAGTCCTCCAGAGAACCCCAGGCTGGACCAGACCCCACCGAGTGGTCTGGCCAAAACCAAACCAGAATCTGTCAGACTGGCCATGACAGGCAGCCCCGAGCGGGATTCGACCCCACCCCACCAGTCGCTGGTCATGCTGGGTGCTGGCCTTCATGTGGCTCTTAGCATGTACCAGGTGCCTTATCCTGTTAGCTCAGTGAATCCTCAGGGTAAGCCCATCGAGGTAGGCCTCATGCTCCCCACTTTACAGGTGGGGATACTAAGGCTCAGAGAGGCAGAGCGACTTGTCCAAGGTCAGAGAGATAATAAGTATAGGGCTGAGATCCAGACGCAAGTGTGGCCATCGCAAAAGCCTATGCTCTTTCCATCACAGCTGGCTGCAGCTGCCCCACCCTCCTGCCTCCGACCCGGGTCCCAGTCTACCACACTCCATCCCTCCTTTGGCCCAGGTCGCCTCCAGGTGCTGGCTCACCTGTGGGTCCTTGCCCTTGAAGCTGCACTGCTGTTTCCTGTCTGCATCTGCGCTCCACAGGAGCTGGGGAGGAGAAGAGGAAGGTCAGTGCGCAAGTAGGATGGAGGACACGCCGGGCCTCTCCTCTCCCCTCTCCTGTCTGCAGCATCCTCAGACCCAGAAGACCCATCTTCCTGTCCATCTTCCCCTCTGCCATCCTCTGCCCAGCCTAGCCAGCCCCGGGCATCATCTCTCACCTCCTGGTACCCTCCGTCTGGCAGGAAGCTGATGCTGCTATTGAGCGCAAAGAGGGCCTCTCGGGCACCCACATACAGGGTCTCACCATCCTTGCTCAGCAGAAGGGCCGTGTAGTTGGAAATGTTTCCAGCTTCAAATCTGAGAAATGGCCGCTCTTCAGAGCCTGGGGAGAGGAAGATAGACATTACCTGGGGGCCACCTCTCCCACGAGAACCCTCTTACAGCAACCTCTAGAATGGGCCAATCTGATTGAACGCAGATCAGCAAGGCAGTGGGTGGCAAGGGGCTGGGGACAACGGAATCAGGCTTAATGGGGAGCAGCATTCCTGGACTCTCAAACACTATGTAGGAAACAAATGCACAAAGATGAATGTGAAAAAACATTAATTAGAGCACCATTCATATTAATGAAAAATTGAAACAACCGAAATGTCCAACCACAGGGGACTGGGTGTAAATAAATCCTAATACTTCACTTGATGGAATACTATGCAGCTGGTAAAACTGATGTTGTATCAGAAACCCCAGAAAAACAAGCAAAGTTATATAAGAAAGGCATGGTCAAAATAGGAAGTGAGCTAAAATATGAAGAGACGGTGTTTGAGCACATAACAGAATATTAGAAAGTACATTTATCACTCTCCTTTGAGCGGCACTAGACCCACAGAGAGGGACTTGCAAGGACAGCCCACTCCTTGGCCCGACACGATTTACACTGGCAGAAGAATGCAAACACAGGGCACTAGTCTTCAACTCTTAACACCACCACACAGTCACTCATGGAAGACTGATGGGTATTAAACAGGATGTAAATGTTATCATCCTTGACCTCAGAACCTTGAATGTACAAGACAGACACAGTGATGCAGGGGGTGGGGGAGTTAAGGAAACAGGGGACTCTCTCTAACTTCCTCTGAAAGCAGGTGGCCACAAGATACTGTCAATGGTCAATGGAACAAGAAACTAAGCTTTTGGTGTACTAAACTGTGACCAAATATAGTGGCTGAAAATGTTAGGAGGGGTGGGGAATGGTGATGGATGTGATGGAAAGCCTTATTTTTCTCAGTAGCAAATCAGTAAGTCAGATAATCCAAGAAACAGTGGTATAAGCATTTTTCCTAAATATACAGAGGAAACTACTATTTAGCAAGAAGTCTAAATGATTAAAAGTTGCCCCTTTTAACCAGGCCTGGGTTGGGGAAACTGAGGCAGTTGTTGCTTTTCATAATAAGTCCTTCTATACTTAAAAAAAAAAAATTATGTGCATGTATCATTGATAGAAATTTTAAATATCTTTCTTGTTGTAATAACAAGGAAAGATACTAATTATCTACTGCTAAGTGAAAATGAAGGTTATAAAATAGTATGTACAGTTAGAGTCTATTTTTTTGTGGGAAAAATACAAGCATAGAGAAAAAAAAGCCGTGGGGCCAGCCTGGTGGTGTTGTGGTTAAGTTTGCGCACTCTGCTTGGGCGGCCCAGAGTTCGTGGGTTGGGATCCCAGGCGCGGACCTAGCACCACTTGTCAAGCCACACTGTGGTGGCATCCCACATAAAATAGAGGAAGATGGGCACAGGTGTTAGCTCAGCGACAATCGTCCTCAAGCAAAAAGAGGAAAATTGGCAACAGATGTTAGCTCAGGGCCAATCTTCCTCACGAAAAACATAAAAGAAAAAATATCCAGAAAGATGAATGACAAAATGCTGAAAAGTGGTATCCCTGGAGGGATTTGAGGTGGTTTTTTTTCCCTTTTCATTTGTTATCATTTTTGGATTCTACAGTTTATACTCATGTAATGCTAAAGAAATAAATTAGAGAGGTGGAGAGGAAGAAGAAAAAAATAAACACACACAGATCTATCCACCAGGGTACTGTTTGTGCTTTGAGTGACTAATGGGTTTGGAGAGAAATTATTTTAAAAATTCTAAGCAGCTGATAAAGAAAGAAAAACAAGCAGAAAGCAGCACGCTGCAACCTCAGGCACCTCTGACTGACCAGGGAGTGACCACCACGCACACAAACAGGCTCATGAAGCTGAGGAAGCAGAAAGTGCCACATGCCAACAACGCAGTCGTGAAGGAGGCTCCATGTGTGTTCACACCGTGAGTGTGTTTACATACCCCCGGCCTGGTTCCACAAACGGTGAGGAAACAAGCAAAGGAAGGTAGTGAAACAGACAGACCAAAGTCAGGAGCAGAGGAAAAAAACAAATCTGAAGAAAACATCTAAACCAGAAGGGAAGGGCAGAGTCACACGAGCAGGTGATAAGGTCCTCACACAGTTAGCAGAGATGGGCTGCACGATTAGGGCTGAGCCTCCCAGTGGCCAAAGAGAAAAGGGAAAAGAAGTTACCTTGTCCTTACTGTCTAAGAGGAGGAACACACACCAGCCTTTCTGGGGAAGCTAAGCTTTTTACCTAGCCACTCATGCTCAGGTGGGACTTCCGGGCAAATGTACCGGGATATGGGATGGACAGCATCCCACCAGCAAACAGGATGAGGGAGTTTGCAAGGCATTCCTCACAACGTCTCCTGGTGAGAGAAGGTGGTGCCATAAAGTGACCAGTGCAGGAATCCACGGGGGAACGTGTGCGGCTCTGCGCTGGGAGGCTTATCACTCTAGAACCAGAGTTAGAACTGGGGCTGTGCTGGGAATTCACAGGGAAGGTCCTGCCTCATGTCTAGAGCCAAAACTCTGCTCCTGAAACCACACAGGGCAGCTGCGGTTGGAGAAGCCAAGGCCTCTCTGAACTATAGTCCGGAATCACACTAGACTCTAGGTCTTCTGCCTCAAATTCCCGACTCCTCACCACTTCCTTTTGGCACTCGACACACTGGGAGGCCCAAGGAAAGTTTCCGGCACTCACCCCCGACCTCTCCTAACCAAGAAATTTCCCAGCACACTAGGGCCCAATTATGTTGCTTGTACTTTGTGCTGATGAGCTCATGAGTCTTCTGGAACAAGCAGCCTGACCTTCTGGTGCTCTGTTCCTGGGAAGAACCCCCCACTGGCCCCCACAGGACCTCCTGAGACGGTGCTGAGCTAGACACGTTGTGGATTTAACTCCCCACCAGCCCAGATGACCCTCTGAGGCTGGGACTGTGGGATCCCCGTTTACAAGTGAAGAAGTTAGCGCCCAGAGAGACGAAGCAGTGTCCACACAGCCCACGGTGAAAAGGAGCTCTCCTCCCCGAGCCCGTGCTCTGCCAACGGCAGGACGCAGCAGCGTCGCCCGCCTGCAAGATCTAAAGCCCAGAGCTGGCCCGCCCCTGGGGGTTTTGCCACTGCTGACCTGGGAGGGGCCTGGGGAGGTGCGATGTCACAAGCTCCCGGGGGTTCTGAAGGGGGACGTCCAAGAACCACACGTGGGGAAGAACCGTGTAAAACCTTCTGTAGGGCCGTGTTGACGTCAGTCATCTCACTGAGCTGCAGTTTCCTCATACGTTTATCATGGGGATAATGAAAAAATAAAACCCACAGGGGTCTCCGGAGGAGTCACTGAGACCAGGGCCACTGCTACTGCAGTTCCCCCCTTATTTTTCTGAAAGCGGGGGCTGGTTCAAATCTGCCAATGCTTATCTGTCTGCAGAGGAGGGATGTTGCCACCCCAGGCGGGCGGGTCTGTAAGTCCGGACAGGTTGGAATCTGTCCAGATACAGAAAGGCCCAAAGGTCAGAGATAAGCCAAGTCCAGGAGGCAGCTCAGCCCACTCAGGCCTGGGAGGGGGTGGAAATCTGGGAGGACAGAGCACAGCCGGGCTGGGGGGCAGCCAGGGTGCCAGCCGCCCATCCCTGGTCCAGCCCAGCCCTCCAAACAAGCGAGCTGCTCAAGAACCCCCCCATCTCCTCCTGTCACATTGGGAGTACAGTCAGTGAAACGGCAGAGGGATAGAAAACGCCTCACAGAAGTGGGTGAGGGGCCCCTTACGCCACACATTCCCATTCTGGGGAGTCCCCTCTTTCGTCCCTCTACCCTGAGCTGCTCAGACCCAGAGCCGTGGCGTCCTGAAGGCCTTGCGCCCCACGATCCCCTTGCCCTGTGGACCTCACCGGCACTAGTCAGCGGGGCTGACTTCCCAACTAGCAGTCTCAACGAGACAGAGTCAGAGTGCAGACTCTAGAGTCAGAGACCCAGGTTCAAATCCTGGGTCTGCCACTTACTAGCTGTTTGTCATCAGGACAAGCCAATTAACATCTTGGAGCCTCACTTTCCTTATCTGTGAAAGGGTGATAATGGCACCTTGCCTCACAGGCTTGTTAGGAGGAGAAACGAGATTACGTATGTAAATAATAATATACATAATAACTCACATTTACTGAGAGCCTTACTCAAAACAACTGTGCACACGTTAGCACAGTGTTGGCATGGTGTCTGGCACGCGATCAAAACTCAAGTGGATCAAAAATAAAATCCAAAAGCCCTGTAGGAAATCCAGGCCAGTGAGAGCCACCGAGGAGCATACAGGGCTGCCTGGAAGAACCGGGCCCCCCTCGTCCTCATGGTTAAAAAGCCCCTTCTGGGCGATGTGAACTCAGGCCTGGGGGTCACGCAGGGTCTCATGGCCAACCAGAGGGCATCAGCTCAGAGGCGGGGCGGGTGCCAGGCACGTGCGCTGTGCGTGAGCTGGTCCCTGCTCAGTGGTGTTCCGAGTGGCGCTCCTGCGTGCGCACCCAGGTGCCTGGGGTCGTCTCCAGTCACTGCACATACGTCTGTGCGGGCCCGGCCTGAGCTTGCCCGTGTGTGTGTGTGTGTGTGTGTGTGTGTGTGTCCTACTGCAGGGCCTGCCCGTGCTTGTGTGTTTGCTCTGGGGTGCTATTTGTGCAGAAGTGACTGGGAGGGCATGTTTGTGCACTCTGTTTCCTGGGAGTGCTGCCTCCCCTTAGGGTCAGTCTTAGCTTCTTGCTGTTCTGTGAGGCTCATGTGGCAAAGAGGGTGTCTCGTGGGGGCTCCCCGGCTGCCTGTGCTGCTCAGACATCCTGCGCATCCACTACCCGCCAGGCGGGTGAGCGCAGGATGGAGAAAGCCAGGCTGCCCGAGGCTGTGGCCGCTTCTCCCAGGAGCAATGAAACCTGTCCACCTGGACAGGCCTGAGCTGGTGGCGTCCACAGGTCTCCAAGAAGGCAGGGCAGGGGCTGGCTTGGGGCTGTCAGGAGCCAAGCCTCCTCCGAGAGGGCATGTTGGGTTGGCCATGTCGGAGCCACTGCAGGGCCACACGCCCCCAACCCCGGGGCCTGGGGCTCCCAGCAGGAAGTGATGTGGCAACAACTCAGCCCCTAGCCTCACCTAGAGCTTCGCCCCTTCCCTGTGACTCAGCAGGAAGCTTGGAGCTCTCTGAGGTGAGACAGGAATACGGCTCAGCACCGTCCCCACCCGGGGCAGTCCCCACCCAGGGCAGGCCAGCCAGAGAGCTGCAGCAGCTGTGACTCAGAGCCGCACCCCACCTTTCTTCACCATGGCTGCCAGCGCTCCAGCAGACGCTGACCTGGCCCTGACGTCCCGCCCTCCACAGGTCCCAGCAGGATTAGGCCAGAAAACAGCAGCTTCCCCGTGCAGTCGGAGCCAGGAAGGTGCCCCCACTGGGGAAGGCAGCCAGCTGCCCCTCAGCTCAAATCACAAAGTCCCCAGAGAGGGCTCTGGGCCTGGGACAAGTCCCTGGGAGCCTCCCCAGGAGGCCCTGTTGGGGCACCTCTTCCCTAGGGAGTCACACAGGACCCTTGGACCCACTTGTACCAGCAGGAGCACCACTTCCAGGATGAGTGCTGACTCGGCAGCAAACCAGGGCACAGCAGCTGACCTGGCCGCACACCCTCCCTCCTCGCCGCCCAAGTACTGGGGAGGGGCAGGCTGAAGGGCCGGAAGCGGCTGGCCAAATCCTGCCACCACCAGGCCAGTGCCAGGCCAGAGTCCCCAGGAACTCACGGCAGGGGATGGTGGGGGATGAGGGTCTGTGTGCCAGAAGTCCTCCCCATGGACTAAGGGAACCAAGAAAGGCAAGAAGGCAAGGGACCCCAGCACAGAAGCATCCAGCGTTCCTGGGGCAGGCACCCTCAGGGAAGCCTGCCTCCCAGCTGGCCGCTGCCACGGCCCCAAGCCCCAACCGAGCAGGCCAGGAGGCCCTGCCAGAATCACCAGGTGTCCCCCAGCCCCTCACAGAACCTCTCCCTTGTGCCCATCTGGCCAGCAGACCCTTAATCTGGGACGTGTCACGAGCTGCCATCACCTTGGGAACCTGACCTCCAGCCACACCTCCCAGGACCAAGGTCAGCTCCCCTGGCCCTCGGCTCAGGGGCTGGCTGTTCCCAGCGACCACTCTCTCTCTCCGAGGTCTCGGCCCTGGGGTCCACCTCCTTGTCTCACAGAGGTCCCTCCTTTGTCTGAGGAAATGGGGGCCATGGGCATAAACAACCTCAACTTCCTGTCAGCCCCCCATCTCCTCAGAGAGCAAGTCCTATGTCACTGACCTCTGCCTCCCAGAAAGCACTATTCTCCTTCAATGTCCATCCTAGAAATTTGTGTGCCTCCCTCCTCCCATCCTCAGCCAAATTCCTGAAGAGAAGAGCTGCCCGGTGCCGTCTCCACTCCTCACCTCCCACTCGCTCCTCCACTGGGGGTCAGGCCTCGACCAGCCCACGCTCGCCCGGGCCCAGGCATCGCCTCACTGCCCAAGCCCGGGTGCTGAGGGACACGGCCTCGGTGGCATGCGGCCTTGTGGAGGTCCCCTGTCCTCGAGGTGTCTGCCACACCGGTCTCAGGGGTCACTTCACGTCTCCCTCCTGTTCTTCTCGGCCTCCACCCCTGCAAGAGCTACCATGCTGTAGCGCTCACTAAGCACTTCAAATGGGTTCACGCGGGGAATCCTAGCCAGGCTGCTGTGAGGCAGGTGTCACCACCTGTGTCTTTCAGGCGAGAGAACTGAGGCACACTCGAGCAGCTCGCCCTCGGTCACCCAGCTGGGAAGAGTGGTGGGGCTGGGATCTGAACCGGGGCCGCCGGCTCTAGGGTCCCGTTATTAGCCACCCTTCAGCCTCTCCAGGGTTTGCTCCTGAATGTTCTTGCTCCCTGGGGTCTGCCCTTGGGCCACACATTCATGCTCGTCGCTTCAACGATCCCGATGCTGGCAACCCCAGATCTCTTCTCCCAGTGCCGATCTTGCTCCAGCACACCAGAGCCCC
This sequence comes from Equus quagga, assembly GCF_021613505.1. Lineage (NCBI taxonomy): Eukaryota > Metazoa > Chordata > Mammalia > Perissodactyla > Equidae > Equus > Equus quagga. Next base: position 92,570,442 of record NC_060268.1, on the reverse strand, counting down.
CTCTGCGGAGACCCTCCACGGCTCCTGCCACCGCCGCCTCCTTCCAGACTCACTCCTTGCCTGGGGGTCTTGCCTTTCTGTGTGGCGCCACCGGCCTGGATAAAAACCTGGATGTCACATTTCTCCCTCCCTCTCCCTCAACCACAGAGGACATCTAATCCATCGCCAAATCCTGCCCATCTTCCTCCTCAATATTTCCCAAACTCATTCCCCTCACTATCCCCCCTACCACAGTCCTGAACCCGCCTCCTGGTTCACCCTCTCCCCGGGGTCCCCCAAGCTGCTGTGCTGCAGCAGAGGGCTCTGGGGACTCACTGTCCTGTGTGACCCTCAACTGCGTCCCAATGTCCAAGCCCCAAACCCACCAGCCCCTCCACAGGCCCTCCCGTTTCAACAGAGGGACACCGGACAGCAAACTGCCACTCAAGGTCCCACCTCCCATCTCCAGGCTTTGCTCAGACAGCCCTCCTGCCCGGAATGCCCTTCCTTTTGACTGACTCCTACTCATTCTCTGAGATTCAGCTTGGTTTCACCTCCTCCAGGAGCCCTTCCCAAACCCCCAGCTGGGCGAGGGCCCTTCTCTGTGCGCCCAGCACTTCCTGTCGACACCTCTCACGGTACGCTGGCCACACTGTTGGATGACAATGGGCTTTCTGTGCCTGTTTCTTCCACCAAGTGCCTTGAGGATCAAGACTGTCTCATCTATATGTGTATCACCTGGCCAGGTGAGTGCCAAGGAGTTGTTCAATAAACATCTGTTGACTGAATGAATGACGGACAGAATCCTAAGCTCCAGTTCGGGGTGCTCTGGTCCAGAGAGGGGCCCCAGATTCAAATGGGGGCAGTCTGGAGGTCCCGAAGCCTCAAGCTCGCACGCAAGAATGTGTCTGAGCACCTCCCTGCTCCACCCCTCCCCAAAGCCCTGACCGCTCAGTCCTGGAGCCCCAGGGCCCAGACAGAAGTGTGACAGCTGAAAGTGCTGAGGGAAACAGGACAGAGGCCACAGGGACCGGAAAGGGGAGTCACAAAGCTGGTGTGTGAGCCCTGATTTTTGTCACTGACCAGCCGTGCAACCCTGGACAAAGTAGCTGCTGTCTCTGAGAGGGAGCCCTTGTGGGGCTGCTGGGAAGACCAAGTAAAATGCAGCATGTGGAAGTGTCAAGCCCCGCTCCCAGGTTAGGGCATCACCAACAATCAGGATTGGCCCTACCCATGCCCCCCACCCTTGCTCTGAGTAAACACCCAGCACCCTGGCCACACCAGAAGCTCAGCGTGCAGGGAAGAGGAGACAGGGCAGGAGGGTACAGCCACCGGGAGGCAGGAGCCCCCTGAAGGGGTGGCTGCTCCTTAGCCCCAAATGCTGGCTGCTGAATGGAGTGGGGGCCATTTCATTCTTCAGAAGAGCTGGAAACCTGGCTTTTTATATGAAAGTTCCTGAGTTTTAAATATCAGCAACTAATTAAAGTTTTTCTAAAACACTTGGAGGCCAAACAAAATAGACCTCCAGGCTGGCTCCAGCGACCGCTCTCCTGTCGGTGAATCTCCGAGACATTGGTCCCCAGTCTCATGCACCCGATTCCTGAGCAAGTCGGCCCTACCTCCAAGCGTGGCCATGTCATCAGGAGCCTCCGTTGCATCCCTCGCCCCATCCAGGGAGTGAGCTCAGTAGATTTCTTTACCAGATGGAAATATATAACCTGTCAGTTACTCAAGGGCTGAGCTGGGTCATTCTGCTGCTTTTGCACATTTCACAGGTGAAGCAGGAGGCAGCTGTTCTAACGGAAAGAATGTGCTTCTTGAGTCAGAGAGTTTGTGGTCCAAGGCTTGGCCCCAAACCTTTCTAGCTGAGTGACCTCGACAATATGAGTTAGCTCTCTGAACCTCACTCCTGCCTCTGTGCGAGATGGAACAATACTGCCTCCACGGCCAAGGGCAGCGCCCGGCACACACAGCGCTCCATCCTGAGCGGCTTTCTGATAGCATCTCTCCTCCTGATAGCATCTCTCAGAGGACGGGTAAGGGGGGCCAAAAAGGGGCAGAGAGTCAATCCACTTGGCCCCTCTTTAGGAGTTACAATAGAATAACAGGTTTCTGTGGACTATCTACCGTCCCCACTGGAACCTCCTCGTCACAGGCCTCCCCCCTCTCTGAACCCCACTAAGCTGCCAGGATGGGCTTCTCACACGGACCCACGAGTGCAGACCAGAGAGGTCCCATGGAGAGCAGGGCAGGTCACAGGCTTGGGGGGCAGAGCTATATGACTGGGACAGAATACTTCCCCTCTCTGAACCTCAGCTATCTTATCTGTAAAGTGGGGCTAATTCTATCTACCACGTAGTGGAAACATGACAACTAAATGCCTGGTGCCCACAGGAGCTCTGTATCTGTCACCTCACCTTCTACCTTCTTCTAGGCACTGAACGCTAGAACACAAACATAAGGAGGCCAGCTGTGCCACCTGAGGGCTGGAAGGCTGGCTCCTGCCCTGTAGTGGAGATGGTTGCATGGGAGTGGCGGTTAAAGAGTGACCAGGGAGACTGCACAGGGCGAGGAGCAGGGGAAAGGCTTGGGAACGGCAGGAGATGGAGTGGGGCCCTGATGGGACCTCAGGTATCTGTCCCAAGATAGCTATCTCTGAGTAAGCCACTCTCCCTCCTGGACGCAGGAGAGCACTGCCAGGACGGGGAGGTGGGCTTGCAACAAGAAGGGGCAGGGGGCAAAGCAGCAGGGGCTGCTGAGGGCAAGCCGGCCTAGACCACGGGAGTCTCACGTTCTGTTCCCCCTCTTCCCCCTCACCCGCAGGAGGTCCACATAAGACGCTCTCCACCGATCCTGAGCACCCATGGGGGTGGAGGGTGGGGCCACAGGAAGGAGTAATGGACAACATGGCCCGTGTCCAGCCCTTTCTCCAGGCCCGGTGCCATCCTCTCCATCTCCCTTATCTGGAGGATGAATGTGCAGGTATATCCAGATGTGCCCCAAAAGTTGTGCAAGCTTAGAGTTTTGCTAGGCCGGCACGCAGGCGTTTCGACACCCAGCTGAATGTAGGTTATGCAGAGGGCAGAGCGGAACGGGCGAGGGGCAGGGAGGAGGAAGCGGTGCCGTCCAGCCCCAGGCAGAGGAGGTTCTTGGGGCAGGGGACTGTGGAAGAGCTGAACCAGGAGCACTTGAAAAGCGGACTAAATGAAGCAGGACCCCTGGGGACGACCTCCATCAGCCCTTGCGGGACTTGCTTTGTCTTCCAGCCCAGGACAGGGGGTGAGGGCTGCCCACTTCGTTCCTGGCCTGGGAGTCTTGGCCCCTAGCAGAGGGCCTGCATACAGCCTGGCTCAGTGTCTACCAAAGTGACGCAAATAACCTCACGGAGCAAGGCAGGCAGAAACTTCCACCGCAGAGAACAGAAGCTGCTACTTTTTACTGGGGACGCAGCACGAGCCAGGCCCCGTGCCAAACGCTTTACATACGTTATTCCACGTAATCCTCTCAGGCCCCCGAGAGATGGCCCTGCTGTCATTCCTATGTGAGTCTTGCCAATGTGAGGAATGGGCTTAGAGGCGGCCGGAAGGGAGGTGGTACAGGTGGGAAGGGAGGCCAGCTAGTCTTCAAGGCCGGGCTCTTGGCACCCACAGTCACAGCTCTTTCCACTGGGCTCTGAAGGGCCCTGAAGATGCGGGACCACAGGACAGAGCAGAAGACAAATGCTCACGTGCAACTGAGACCACATGGACGAGGGAGGCCAGTACCACCCAGGGAAAGACTGGGAAAGCGGCCTGCACCGGGGGCTTCTCAGGACAGCCGTGACCCTGGGTGCCTGCTGTGGGGTCCGAGGACAAGCAGCTGATTTGGGCCAATGTCCCGTTCTCTCAGCTCAACAGGGTTTTGCTGACTGCAGTGTGCAGGCCTAGGGATTGATTTCCAATCGGTTTAGAAACACTGTGTCCACAGCTCTCCAGCCAGGCACTTCTGGGGCGGCGGAAACGAGCGATGCCTTTTAATTGCCCAAGGGAGGGGACTCAATGAGATTTTGTCCAGCTGGGAGCTGGTGTCGTTTCTTCCCACCCGGCCAGGCTGGGAGGCACTGAGCTGCACAGCGTACCCACCTGGGCCATCGCCTCCACTCGGCACCTCTCTTGCTCCTGACCAGTGCAGTGCTGGAGCTCCAGACCGCGGCTTCCCACGCAACCCAACCAAAACTCCACACACTTCTTTGGAGCGTTCCTTTCACAGAGACAAGTAACTTCCTCTTAAGGCTTCTGCTTGTCCACCTGACCCTGGAGCCCCCTCCTGGCCACTGAGTGAGACCAGAAGTGGGACACCCCCTCCTGATGGCCCCAGTAATCTGCTGCTGATCAACAGAAACAAGGATTCTATAGGAAGGACCCAGGCGCAAACTGGACACTCCACGTCCAGGGACTTTGTCTTAAACCACGGACGTAGCCCACTGTCCCTAGGCATCCACACCCTCAGGGGGGTGGGTGGGGACTCAGTAGGGGAGGGCAGGTGACAGGAAAGGGGGCGCGTGGTCTCCTGTGAGGGAGCAGCCCTGGGGCCTCATGCCAAGCATCCACGGTCACCGCGGGCCTGCCCAGGATGGGCACACGGCCAGGAACATCTAACAAGCCCCCAGGGATGAGGCAGGAAACCACCTCAAGCCACGCTCGGAGGCTGAGCCTGTTCAGGCACCAGGGCATTCCCCTCTGGGGCTCCCAGCCCGCCGGGAGGACCTGCATGTAGATGGGAGGGGGGCAGTAGGTCTGAAGGGCCAAGAGGAAGCCCAGTGAGGCGAGCACTGCAGGGTGTGGTGCAGCTCAGCGAAGCGTGGCTATGTGCTCACAAGTCCGGGTGTCGAGGTGCTGCTGAACTATCCCGGGGCTTCAGTGGGACTGGAAAAAGGGGTCCCCTCTGGGCAGACCCAGCCTTGAGAACACAGCTTGGAGAGCAGAGGATGGACGGCATTTCAGGGCCTCTCAGTCCCTCAGCCGGGCCCCTTTGCACAGTGTGCAGGATGTGTGCTGTCCACGGCAGGACTAACAGGAGAACCCGAGTGTCTCAGTCCTTCGGGGGTTAGGATTTTAACATACGAATTTGGGGGGGACACAGACATCCAGACCACAGCACCGAGTGACCTGTGCAGGGGGTGCTGGTGTGTGACAGAGCCTGTCCCATGGCCTGGCGAGGGTCACGAACTCGTGGAAGCAGGCCGAGCCTTGCAGCCGGGTGGCTAACAACAGCCAAGTGTTTCAGCAGCTCTCACGAAACAGGTCCTCTCAGTTCCTCCTCACAGCTCCCTGGCTCTGCCTTTTAGTCACCCGATGAGAGGTCCCCATCCAGTTTCAGAGGTGGACACAAGGCCTGGTGCATTTGGCACAGCCCCGTGAGCTGGCCCAGCTTTCCCAGGGCCACATGTGGAGTCCATCGGAGCTTCTGTCCCCACTTCATCTCACCTTCTCCCAAAGCCGAGAGGGTCTAAGGGCGAAAGGCGTCGTGGCCACAACAGAAAAAGTAGCAAGGCAGCAGGTCTGGGGCCGGATACACCTGTTTATCCTCACTTAACCAGCTGGAGCACCCAAGGGGCTGAGGTCAAACTAAAACCAGCACCGCCCCCCCTCCCCCGGGGCAGAATCACCCCAGTTCTGTGCAGGATGTGCTGGAACGAGCCTGTGCTCAACACACAACAGTGATAGTTAACACTGAGCAGTGCCTATGCATCGAGCCCCGTCCTGCAGACTTTGCAAACATAACCTGATTTAATCCTCACAACCCTGAGATAGGTGCTATTATTATCTCTATTTTACAGAAGAGGAAATTGAGGCCCAGAGAGGTTAAGCAGCTTGCTCAAGGTCACCAGGCTAGCCAGTGACTGAGGCAGGATCTGAACCCAAGCCATCTTCTCAGTACTATCCCGCAATGTTTCAGGTAGGGTTACTCAGGGCCCTGAATTAATTTAAATGCGGATTCTGCCACTCTTTGCTTTTGTAAACAGAATGCTTTTAGGGGTGGGGATGCTGTAAAGAGAAGGAAGTCTGGCACAGTTTTAGTCTGCAACCTCTGATTTATATATCCTTTATTCTAATGCACACAGCGTGACAAACAAGTTAAAGGGCTGGGGAAAACAACATCTATTGAGTACCTACATACAGTGTGCAAATACTACACCCGGTTTCATGAAATCTCCAGGAGAGCCTTGTATACCTCCGACTGCACCCCTTCTACAGATGAACAAACTGCAGCACAGGGAGAAGGGACTGGCTTGCCCAGCAGTAGAAATGGGTTCAGAATCAAGGTCCCTCTGATTTCAATGAGTTGAAGAAGCAACCAGATAAAACGGGGCAAGGAGAGGGGCGAGCTGAGGGCCGGAAAGGGAGGGGTCACAGAAGCAGGTGTGCTCACCAGGCGAGGGGCCCGGCCAATGAGGACGAAACTCCCGGGTCACTCCCAGAAGGAGTCCCTCCCGGGGCCTGGGAGTCTCGGCGCCCAGAGCTGCCCTATCCATAGCCCTATCCAGTCGCTCCCAGGTGCCCGGGATCGGGGAGTCCCACCGCGTCCGGGCCGCGGACTGCGCCGGCCGCCAGAGTAAAGGGGTGGGGAGGGCGGATGGGGCGCCGGGCCCGCCGCGGCTCCCGAGTCCTGCTGCGACTTGCTAGAATACCAGAACCCCAGTGTTTACGGGACGGCGGGCACGGCCCCTCCACCCCGCGCCGCCCTCGGGGGCGGCACCGCGGCTGGCTCTGGTCAGCATCAAAGACAAGCAGATGGGCAGGCGGACCGGCGGGGAGCCAGCACCGGGGGCGTGGGGGGGGGGGGGGCTGCCACTGCGGAAAGGGCGCCCGACCAAGGGGCGAGCAGGGACGACAAACCCCCTCCCCGACCATTAAAAGAATGGAAGAAAGGGGCCCGCGGCGCCACAGCTCCCTTCTCCTCGCCCTCCCTCCCTGCAGCGCTTGGAAAGGAGGAGGGGTCCTAATGGACCCCAGCCCTCCGACAGGCTCCCTCCCGCCCTCCTTTGTCACCGCGACCTCGGCTCGAGGCGCTGTCCGGCCGCCTCCCCTCCCCTCCCCCGACCGCAGCCCGCGCCCGCGGCGTCGCCCGCACTCACCGAGCGGCAGACTGATCCGAGGCGCGAGCGCCCGCGTCAGCGGCGGCGGCGGCAGGAGCAGCAGTAGCAGCAGCAGCGCGCCCCGCGGGGCAGGCGGCCGGCTCCCCCGGCCCATCGCGGCGCCGGACTCGGACGGCGGCCTCCGCGCTCTGGCTCAGGTGGCTCAGCTGGACTCGCGCGCCGCGGCTCCGCCCCGAAGTCGCTCGGCGGGTCCCCGCCTCCGGACCTGGGGGTGGGAAGCGGGCTCACGTGGGCTGCCGCGCGCTGGCCCCGCCGCCCAGCTCGGACGGAGCTCGCCCGCGAGCGGGGAGGGAGGGGCCGAAGGAGGAAGTTGGGCGGTTCGTCCTGCCTCTCCCTGCTCCACTCCTTGCCCAACCCGCCCCTTCCCCCTTCCCCCTTCCCGCTTCCCGGGCGCTGGAGGTACGAGGGGCGCCCGCTCGGTGCACCCAGCTTGGGGCGCGCATGGAGGGGGCCAAGCCCGGGATCAGTAGCCGCCGAGGCCTCCGGGACGCGGAGGAAAGCAGACCCCCAGTACCCCGCCCCCACTTCTCAGACCCTCCCCCTGCCGCCCCGCCCCCTTCCGGCTCCTCCGCGACCCTCTAAGGCGTCTGTTTGGGAGAACGTGGGGGTGTCTCCACTGTGCGCCCGGTGAGGGTCAGGCTCGGTCTCCCGCCGCCTCCCCTGCTAACGCTCCTGGCACCCACTTGTCCATGACCAGATGAACTGGGCCGAGCTCGCGCCCACGCCGGGGCTGGGTGCTTCGAAGTCTAATTTCTGCACCGGTCAGTCCCCCTTAGGGCCTGGCCGGCGTTCCTTGCAGGCTCGGCCTTAGTCTAGGGGTCGTCCACGGCTAGAATTCTGTCCACACGAAGCCCGAACCTTGGGTAGGGGGCGTGGGGCAAGATTAGCTTAAGTGGGATAATAGGATTTCACGTACTGCCGAGGAGGTGGGACCTTCTCCACAACCTGCACGTGCCCCGGGGGAAGCGCTCCCTAAGGCTGGAGTGGAATCCTTCACCCCCAACCCCTCTAGCTCCTCACATCCTCAGGGGTGGAGCTCAGTTCTGCTGAGACCAGGGGTTTCAGAATGCAGACTGGACCCTTTAGTGGGTCCTGAAATCAATTTAGTGGAACCCTGTCAGCATTAAAAAAGAAACAGAAACAGAATAGAAAATACCAAAATGCAGTGATCATAGAAAGGATAAATAAGCTTTGGGAAACCTGTTTCCACTTTTCCTAAGTGTGCACAGGATCATAGGGAAATGTACTTCCTGTAGTTGAAGGCAAAAGGAGCTGGAAAACCTCTGCTAGTCATTTCCACGGCAGCGGGGGCAGCTTCTCTAGGAACTGGCTGCAATCACAGGAAAGTTCCTCTTCACCCCCAGCCAAAATGACCCACCACCTTTTGCTCTCATCCCACCCCTAGGGCCTGCCACATCCTCTCCCATAGGGTGGCTGTCAGGGGGTGGGCACAGTACCCACATCATCCCAGGTCTGCTCTCTTGCAGCCAAGTTTCCTCATACTCCATGATTTCTGCACCTCCACCATCCCGACACCCTCCTCTGGGCATGGCTCAGGCTAGCAGCACCCCTTTTAAACGGGCTCCCGCACTGGACACAGAATTCCACACGGGACGTGGGCAGTACCACCCACCCATAGTTCTAGCGTTGGCCAGGCCTTGGACACTTCGCTTCTATTAATGGTGTTGATCCATCTTTAGCCAATGATGCCCAAGCGTCTATCTGCAGCCAGGACGTCTGTCCTGAACTCCAAATGGGATCACACTTCTACTTGGCTGTCTTGTCTGACAGGCATCTCAAATTCAACATGTCCCAAACTAAGCTCCTGATCTCTCCCCGCTCACTCCCCAAAATGTGCTCCATCTGTGTGAGCCTCCCTCATCTCCTTTAATGGCTGGTCCATCTTAAATTGCTCAGGTTAAAAACTTGAACTCCTTTCTTTTCTCTCCCTGCTCACGTCCAATCCAGTAGCAAATCCATAATCCGACCACTCAGCACCTCCCAGTCAGCACCCTCTTCCTCCTGGTTACTGCAAGGGCCCTCTGACTGGTCTCCCTGCTCCACGCTGGCTGCCCTGCAATCTGTTCCCAACTCAGTAGCCAGAGAGAGTCAAAACAAACGTCAGGTCATGGCAGCCCTCTGCTCAGAACCCTCCAGCGGTTCCCTGTCTCACTCAGATCAGAAGCCAAAGACCTTACACTGGTCGGCAAGGCCCTCTGTTATCCTCACTCCCGGCACCACTGCATCCTCCACGGCTGCCCTCTCCCCGCCCAGGCACACCTGCAAGCACTCGGGGTTAGGACCTTGGCACGGCTCCTCCCTCTGCCTGGAGCACTCTTCCCCCAGAGCCAAATGACTGAGTCCCTTGCTGCCTTCAAACCTTTGCTTAAAGATCACCTTCTTGAAGAACCTGAACTTCGCCCAATACTCCCCTTGCCCTGAGATATTTCCTTCAAAGCACCTATGACCTTCTAACATACTTGTGATGTGCTTATTTGCTGTGGATTTGCTTTACTGTCTGAACTCCCCACCCACCCCTACACCCCCAAGAATTCAGACTGAGGAGGGCAGGGATTTTAGCTTACTTGGCTTGTTAAGGAACATATCCCAAGCCTCTGGAACCTGTCTGACACGTGACAGGCCCTCAGTAAGGACTGGCTGAGTGAATGAATGAACAAACGCAACCTAAGAGTCACGGAATACTGCTAGCTCACGTCAATTAATGACCAGAGCTACTTTCTGCTATCGACTGTGGTCTAGAAAAGATTTCTCCCAAACCTGACGTTATGCAATTCGCTTTTTCAACCTAACCACAGGACTTTGTATTGAGCTCTTTTAAATCTATTGGTTCTGGTCCAGATTTCATCCTATTGAGGTCATTTTGAATATTGATTCTATTATCATACACTTGGCAGGCTCCCTTCCCAGTTCCGAGTCATCTGTACATTTGTAAGCATTCCTTAGCCTTTATTCAAGGCGTTGATAAGAATATTGGGTGAGCAGACCTAGCACCCAGTTGTTGGTTTCTAAATGCCACTGTCCGATAAAAAGTACCAGGAGTCCTGGGGCGGGGGGGGGGGGGAGAATGAAAGGGAAAGTACAAGGTGCGGCCGGGACATTTTGTTAGGCCAGAAAACAGGAAGTGATTAAAAACTAATGGGGTCATGTCAAAAGGACATAGGGCCAGCTTGATGACCAAGGACTTGGGACGATCAAAAATGAAGTAATGGATTCTAATGCATCAAAAGAGAATAATCCATTAGTCCAAAGTGAAACTCAGAGAAACACAGAGAGAGAAAGAGAAGGGGTAGAAAGGAAGCTTTTCTTTATAGAAAAATGCTGGCTGGTAAATGTAGAAGAAATGGGAGATTTAGAACATCTAGATTCAAGCAAAGATAATCAATGGATGCTAAACCATTGGGTGGAGGATTGTCAGGAAACTACATATTAACGAGGTCTCAAAGGCGGTCCCACAGATGACTCACTAATCACCAAAGGGAAAACGTATTTCTAAGGGGGAGCTCTGGCGGCCCCCATCTTAAGCAAGTGGTCAAAAGCAGCATCACCAGTTCTGGGACCACCTGACATCGTTTACCTCCTGATAGGACGCAATAAGAAATACACAAACATCATCAGCCCTGGTAGCATTCTTATCAGAAGTGTCTGACCCAGATCTGATAATGAGGACACAACCAGAGACATCCAGCATTCTACAAGACAACAAGCCCGGACTCTTCAAAAAGGTCAATCTGGTGAAAGGCAAAAAAAGCCAGGGGAATTATTTTAGGTTAAGAAACTAAAAAGACAAGATAATCAAATGCAATATACGAACCTTGATTGAATCCAGGAAAAAAAAGCAACTAGGAAAATTGTAACATGCACTGTGTATTAGATGACATTATGGCATTATTGTTCATTTTGTTAGGTGTGATAACTGTATTACGGTCTCAGGAGAATGTCATTGTCCTTCAGAGATGCCTGCTGAGGGCTGCAGAGGTGAGGGGTCATGACATCTGCAACTTACTTTCAAATGATTCAGCAAAAACAAATGTGTGTGTATTAGAAAGAGTGTGGGTGCGACTGTGGCAAAATTTTAACAACTGGTTAATATAGAAAAGTTAGGGGTGTTTTTGCATCAGTGTTTTGAAAATTTATGGGGGAACAAATTGAGTGAGTCAGGGCCAAAAACAGAGCCCGATGCCACTAGAGACTTCCCTCAGGGTTGAAACTGATCAGTCTCCTTTGCAGGCTGAACAGCTGGCTGAGCGTCCTAACTGCGTGCGCTATTTGGCTCACATTTCTCCCTATCATCCGTAAGAATATTATGAAAAAAAATTACAAGGAATCTTGTTGAAATCAAGGTGCTAGCTGCAGCGTTTCCTTCTGTCTGCTGCTTGCTGCTCTTGCTTAGAACAGGCCTGATGAGTGGCATGTGCTCAGCTAGTATCTGTGGAGGGCCTGCACCTCCATGGCAGGAAGGCTGGCTGGCCCTAGCATCTTGGCAACACACGGGTTGTCTGACTGCTGTGCTCCTCCCTAAGGAGAGGAGGCAGGGGCTGGTGCAGCCTCGCTTGGTGGTTAATTATATCCTGCTCACGGCTGCTCAAATGCTTCAGGTACGTCTTAATGCCAATTGGGTGGCAAGTCCCTTGAAGACAGTGATAGGTCTTTCTATGGAACCCCCACTGCCTGGCATGGCACCCCAGTAGGAACTCCACAGGGCTGACAAAACGAGGGACCCAACTGTTGGCCTGGAAAAAAGCTCTTCGATCCACACCCCCAGCACAGCACGGCGGCCCTTGTGGGCTCCACTCTCTTCCGTTCTGTGCTCATTTGTTCTCCCCTGACTGGAGAAAACAGGACGACTGACAGAGAAAAACCTCATTTGAGCTGACTGCCTGTGGGCTCAAGAGTGGTTCCCAAGCCAACGCTGTGTGTCCCACTCCCTTCTGCCACTCTTGGACGTAGGCAAGGCTTTCTTGGCCAGAACATCGGTGTTTATAGAGAGCTCAGGGGGCGGCTTGGAAAGAGAGTATAAAAAGAGACAAGAGAAGAGCAGCGCTTCCTCCATGCCCCCAGCCAGCAAGATGAAGTCATCATCAAGCCAGGCCCCCTCTCCCCATCCATACTCACGCAGTCCCGGCCCTTCCTCCCATCCTCAGCCGCCTCCCTCTGAGGTTCTCTCGCTCATGCACACAGACACACATACACACAGACACAGACACAGACACACACACACACACGAAGGACAAAGATGCAACCAGGAGAGGCAAAATGTGCATAGGGAGACCCACAAAGAGGCCAGAGCCAACTTCCCTCTGGTGAGAGATGTCAGACTAGGGGTCACATGGCCCGTTGGCAGACAAGGAAACTTTAGGGATGACGAGAATATTCTGTCTCTTGGTCTGGGTGTCGGTTTCCCAAGTGTATACAAATGTTAAACTGTTTCGAGCTGTACACTTAAGATTTGTGCATTTTCCTGTAGATCAATTTATACCTTATACCTGTTATCATGAGGGGGGAAAAAAGCAGAGGCCAAAATGTTAAAAAAAAAAAAAAAAACTCACCTGTAGGGTCAAGTGGAAGAAGAAATAAATGAAAAGAGCTACAGAAGAGGGAGAGGATGACGAGAAACAAGAAAGGCTCTAAGAGAAAGAGAAAATAAAGGGAAGCATGACTAAAAATGCAGAGCAAATGAACACATGTGCCTGCTGCCTCTCGAACTTGCTCTTCTCAAGGAAGGTGGCGGTGAACGCAGGCGCGGGGCAGTGCGGGCAGTGGAATGCTCCATCCGGGCCACGGACGGCCTCTTGAGCAATCAATACTCATTAATCATCTATAGGTCCGGCCCCTGCCCAGGTCCAGGCCGGCTGGCCATGCCCTTGGGCATGCATGGCTCCTGCCAGGTGGCCCCCAGCCTGGCTGCCTGCTCTCATTCCCCCCCCGCCCGGGGGGACCTGGCTCCCTGACTCCCACAATTCTACTCGGGGAGTCGCTGCTTTGTTTGCTGGCTGTAGGGGAGGGGCCTCCTGCCAAGCCCAGCGGAGCTTGAACCCGAAGGTCCCGCCACCCCCTCCTGGAGTAGCACCCAAGCTCCTCCCCTTCCCGGGTTCTGGCTGGCAGGTTGCCCAGCAAGGCCTCACAGACACGCACTGGCTGCAACCCAGCTCCCCAGGCCTTGGCCCCCTGCCACCACCCCTCGTAGCCCTGAGCCCTCCTCTCATGCCAACCTGCAGCTGCAGCTCCCCACCCTGTCCTGGCTGGGCACGCTGCTGGTGTCTCCTCCAGGGGCTGGGCAGCAGCTCAGCTGCAGCATCAATACATTTTGATGAGGAAGCCACACCAGCTGGCACACCCTGTGTGTGCTTTTAAATCAGCCAATGACTTCCAGATCCTGGGGGCTGGGAGCTTTTTTGGGGGCAGTGCCCTCTGCAGCAGAGGGCACTCACAGAGCTGGCACGAACACTGCCTTCAAATCTTACAGGCAGCTTTGAACCAGGGTCTGCCAATAAATGTCAACGGTCTCATCTCTGTTCCCCAAACTCTCTTCCCCTCCGTGGGTCCCTTGTGTTTCTCGGTCCGGGAAGTGGCAGGGTCCAGCGGTCAGGCACACCAGTTCTTCTGTCAGAAGAGGAATCTCAGGCCTATCCATTATTTTGTGGACTGTGAGCGAGCCACACCGTCTCTCGCAACCTCAGCTTCCTCGTCCGTGAGATGGGAAGACCAACGGTGCTTCCTGGGGCCGTTAGGAGAACTGACGAGAGGGGGCGTAGAAAGTGACGGGCAGCGCTGGTATGTAGTGACGCTCCATGGACAAAACCACGCTTGTTATGTTCTCACTTCACCTCCCCTGGCTGAAAGCTGCCGTGACCTCAATAACTTAACCATCTTAGGTACCTGACCCTGAGGACCCCCTTCTGGGCTCTTCGCTCAGGTTAAGCTGCCTCCTGAAAACCAAGTGCTGAGGCTGCAACTCTCACAAGGAGAAGGAACCGGCCTGCCCAGCCCAGGCCCCGGGTGCGCCCGCTGTGGCGGAAAGCCCGCCACCCGCCCCAGTGCCACCCCCGCTGGGGCCTGTTGGGGCTTGAGCTGGCCGCTCCCTGGGAGGTGATCCCCCTGCCCCACAGGGCTGTGGTGTAACCAGCAGGGCTCAGCCTCTCCCCGCCCCGACACGGTAGAACATGAAGATGCCACTGTCACTCCCCTGCCCCAACACAAGTTTAGGAGGGGCTGTCTGCCTGTGCCTGCAGGCCTGCTCACCTAGGGGCCTAGAGGGCATGGGTAACTGGCCTGGCTGATGCTTGGCACCTGTCACCCCAGAGGCACACAATGACTGCTCAGCGACTCTTTCCTCTGAAACCACCGCAGCCACTCACAGGTGGCAGGTAGATGTTCCAGCCAGGTGAGGGTGGGGAGCAAGAAGTGTGACAGTCTAAGAGAGAGTTCTGGTTTCCAGTTTGGCTCATCAGACCTGAAGGCCCTCCATTCCAAGACCCCAAGAAATCGGGGACTCTGTCTCTCCATTTGCCACCAAGTTCTTCCTCCTTGAATCCCACTCGGAGCCCCAGACCCCTGGCCATTGCCCCATGAAGGGAGAAAGGCCTGGGCCGGTGCCCTTCCTCCACCCCAAGCAACTAACTTTCCTTTCCAGAGGCCCAAGGCTCTCCTTTCCCAAAGAGGAGGGGCTCTCTGACCCCTGTAGTTCCCCAGTCACCTCAGGTCACCTGGTGGCTGCCACTCTTTTCCCCAGACGGAGAGCCTTGCTCTTGAATCCAGCACTGTCCACAGAGAGTGGGGGGAGACAGGTGAGCCCATCCGGGTGGTGGGGGAGGGGCAGGGGGGGTTCCACTGACTTCTTGCAGCTCCAAAGACTGCACTGTCACTCTGCTTTGTCAGGGTAGAGGGCGGAATGCACTACCTGTGGCTGTATGCCCACTTGCCATCCTAAAGCAATGACATCAGGAGACAATACTTGCAGAAAGCTGGTGTGTGGGTGGCACCAAAGATCCACGCTTGGATGAGGATTTTGCACATCAGCCACCCAGGTCTGCGACTCCTATGCCTCCTGGCAGCACTGTCTATGCACTGGGAGTGAGTGTCGGGCTGGAGGATGCCATCAGGTTTTGACCCACTGGAGCCTGACCCACCCAGCTGCATGGCGTGTCTACAGCTTCTCCACCTTGTGGTTTCCACAGGGACCCCACAAACCCCTTGAAAGGCAGCAGACCCACCTCGCTCCTCCTAGACGCTTCTGTGAATGCTGTCTTAGTTCTTTCATTAGAGCCTGTGAGTAGCAGAGCAGAGCAGGGAGCCCCGTAACCCCCAGGGTGGGCTTCAGGGAGCTGTGAACCCCAAGAATGATATGCCATTTCTGATGAGAGGGATCAGAGCTTTCATCTGATTTCAAAAAGACTGCCCCCACCCCACCCCCAAAAAAGGTGCAGAACCATTTCTTTGACGTATGCTAATCTGCAACCATGGGGAACTTTCAAAATTAGCCTTTATCAGGTAAAAAGAAATTATACCTCATTTTGGGGTAGTTATGTAAACTTGACATAAATTATTTGGCAAACTATTCCACCTAAAGCAAAGCTGACATTTATGAGGCTAACATTTATCGGGCACTTACTCTAAGTGAGGCACCGTGCTGAGCTCTTTACAGTCAATCATTCGCTTACTTCTCACAACAGAGCTCGATAGGAATTACTGTATTCCCACTTCATAGATGAGAAACTGCAGCACAGAGAGCTTCAAGGACTTGCTAAGGTCACGCCGGTGGTGAGTCAGGGCTAGGACCAGAACCTGGATCCGACTCCAGAGCCCACAGAGGCATCTCGAGTTAGAATTTCACCCAGGGTTTGTCTATAGCCATCCTCCTCTTGACAGTATCAGCTGCTTCCATTTCCTCTCCCCTTCCATCCTTTCTCCTCCCCCTTCTTTCCCTTCCTCTCTCCCTTCCTCTTCCCCTTCTCCTCTCCTTTCTCCTTCCCTCCCTCCCTCCCTTCTCCCCTTCCTTCCTTCCTTCTTTTATTCACTCAACAAATCTTTCTTGTGCACTCGCTGCTTGTTAGCATTGCTGAAATTGAAGGTCACTGACACAGTGGTTGCTGCCTTCACAGAGCTCACAGTTCATCAGGATTCCTAAAACTCTTCTTTCCAGAGAATACCCATCCTAGTCCACATTTCTCTAGACACTTGCACTCACTCATTCCTTTGTCTCCAGCACCAACCTGGCAGAGCTCCAGAAGTGCTCCCAGATGGCACAGGCTAGAATCGGGCCGTTTTCACCTAATTTCTGGAGTTGCTCCTCTGGGCTCCCTCTGCACCCAGCTCAGATTTCCATTAAGGCACTCGCTGTGCTGTAGTGAAATACTCATGTACACATCACAGCCCTCTTTTCCCGTCTACAAGGACCAGGCCTGCCTAACCCAGGTTTTTCATCTCCAGCCCGAGTGCAGAGCCTGCAGGCCCCCAGTAAATGTTTACTAAATGAATGCATGAGTTTTCTGCTCTAGATGACTGTCTCAAATCATTTCCCAATGATTCATTCAAGTGTTCCTTCCTGGATTTCTTTCCTGCCTTCCTCTTATCCTTTTCAAAGGAAAAGGCGCCTCACTGGTATGGGAAGTCCCACTTCCTTGCTTTAGGGCAGCCAAAGGGTTTCTTGCTCAGACAGTCTCAACAGATTTACTGGCTTCAAAAGAGATGGTATTTAGGAGAGCTGCTGAATGCTGGGCTCCTGGGGATTTATCGGGCAATCCTGTCAGACACTACACTAAAGCAAGGGCCCCAAGGCATGGGACCCACACACCAGGGAGGCAGGCTCTTTCCGTTCTCCCCAAGGCTTCAGCCTTCATCCTCCATCTTTAGTTCACCTGTTGCCAATGTCCCCATCTTTAGATCACGTGTCACCAAAAGTTTAAGCCCCAGTTGCAAGGAGACATATCCCAGATTTCCCTAAGCTTCACTAAGAATAATCAGCAAAGGAAACAGCCATGGCCTGGAGGTCAGGGGACTAGGTTCAAATCCTGACCCTCCCGCCAACTCACTGTGTCATCTCGGGAAGTAATTTAACCTCTCTGGGTCCAGTTTCTCCTATGAAAACGAGGGGGTGGGGCCAGGTGGATTTCTAAACCTCTTCCAGTTCTAAAGCATCTATGGAAAAACAAAAAATGTTTTTCAATTCTGAGCTTCCCTGTCCCTCCGGCATTCGACCCTTACGAGAATCTTGTGACTCATAAGTCAAATGACATACACCACAGGTGCGGAAATGTGAACAGAGGTTGACGACCTTCCTCAGGTGACCCTGGGCTCCTGAGTCCTTTGGCCAGACCGCAATGGCTCCAGAGAGGCCACTAGAGCAGCCTCATTTCCAGTCCCGAAGGTCCTTTCCCTGCTAACCCTGGCATCCGCCCTGTCAGTTAGAGAGAAGAAGCCATGACAAAGAGCCGAACTCAAAGGTCACGACCATGACCATTCTGAGGAGGGGCCCAGGACTTTCCCAAATTCCAAATGATTTCCCTCCCGAGCAAGGATTCCCGCCTCTCGGTTCCAGGTTCGGGAGTTGGGGCTGCTGCAGAACACAGCCAAAAGGATTCGGAGTAGGGCCCCGGGTTGCCATGGGAACGTGGGCCCAGCCTCCTGCGCTGCCATGGCAACAGGCTCCCCCGTGGCGGGCGCCGGTGCCCATCAGAGCTCGCAGGTGGCGCCCTCTCGGGAGCCAGCCCGGCAGGAGGCGGGGGTGGGGTGGGGCGGGGGTGGGGTGGGGACGCGGGCTGCCCCCTTGGCCCCGCCCTGGTCCGCCTCTTCCCCCGGCCGCGTCTCCCGCCCGCCCTGCCCCCCGCGCCTACCTGAGAGTGTCACGGCCCACGCGCGACCACTGCCCACAGCAGGGCCACCTCTGCGGCACGGCCTGTCTTCCCGGAGCGTCCAGAGGCTCGTCCCGGCTGTCGGGCCTGCCCGACGCCCTCCCTGGGGACCCAGAGTGTCCCCGCGAACACCCTCGGTCCGGCGCGACGTCCCCGGAAATGCGGGGCTGCGGCCAAGCCCCGCCCCGCCCCGCCCCGCCCGCGGTTAAGGGATTGTCCCGAGGCGCGCTCGCGCCACTACCATCCGCCCCCAGCGTTGACGGCCGTCTAGACTCGCTGCTCTGCCCGCTCCCCGCGTCGGGACCTGCCACCACGACGGCTCTACGGCCCCTGGAGGCTGCGGGGACTGTGAGGCTGTGCCCTGCCAGACCTCAGGAAGCTCGGCCTCGCCTGCCCTGGGCCCCGCAGGGGACAGTCTCTCTAACTGGAGTCCAGCCGGCCTGGGCTGGGGTCCTAGATCTACTACCACCTAACTGGCTGTGTTACCTAGGACAAGCTCCTTAGCCTCTCTGAGCCTCGAGTTCTTCACCTGCAAAGTGGGCATCAGAATCTTAGGGACCTCACAGGGTCGTGGTGAGAAATGAATCATGCAGGCACACACCTGGCGCACGGTCAGCTCCCTAATGGAAGTATTGTTTACAGTAGGAGGCAAGTGAGAGCCGGCGCAGAGCCGCCCTCCAGAAGCCACCCACGTCTCCGTCTGCGCTCACAGCGCTCCTGAACCCGCAAAGGACCGCCCTGGGAGAGGGAGACGAATCCCGGGCATCTGCGGGCGGGCTGAGAGACATGGTTATAAATATCTAGCATTTACCCAGTGACCTTGGCTCGTCCCCTCCGGTCCTTGCGCCCCGGCTCTCCTATCTTCCAGGAAAGCAAAAGCTCTCAGGGCAGTTCCTGAAACAGCCAGTTCCGGGCGTGTCGGGTTGAGCTGGCCAGAGCTGGCGGGTCAAGGGGCTGGAGAAAGCAGAGGCCCAGCGTCAGCCGCTTCCCGGGCTGGGCTTAAGTGCATGCTGTTCTCCTACTGCAGAGCTGGAAGGGGCCTGCCGACTCCCCCGGATAGAGCTCCCCCATGAAACGAAAAAAGTGGCTATTCACTACAAAAGTGAATACATATTTACTAGAAAAAAGAAAACAACAACAAAAAAATGTAAAATAGCACCCATAATTTCACCTTACCCAGAGACCACCAGTGTCAATATTCTCTAAAACTTTTTTTTTGAGATGTAATTTACAGGTAGTAAAGTGCATAAATCTTAAGCCCATGGATGTTAATACTTTGGTAAATATCCTCCTGTCTCTTCTATGCATAGTTACACATTTATATCTTTTAGAAACAGGATTAGTTGGTACACACTCTTTTGTAACTTTTCCTTAGGACAGGAATAGATCACAGACTTTTTTCCATAACATTAAAAATTCTTTCATACCTTCATTTTTTAATGTGTTCTATCATATGAAAGTAGCATACATTTTTCACTAGGTCTCTACTATTGGACATTTAACTTGTTTTTAATTGTTCCTTATCATAAGTAATGTCCAGATGAGCACCCTTATCAATAAACTTCCTCAGTTATTTCTTTTTGTTCCTTGTATTCTTTTTTTTTTTTTTTTTTGCAGAGGAAGATTCGCATGAGCTAACATCTGTGCCCATCTTCCTCTATTTTGTATGTGGGACACCGCCGCAGCATGTCCACTAGCCCACAAGAGGTATAGGTCCCTCACTGGGAATGGAACCGGCTGCTGAACTTAACCACTAGGCCACGGGGCTGCCCCTCCTTGGATTCTTCCTTCCTCCTCATAGTCGTCCAATTAGTAGTAAAACATACTATGTTTATAGCTAAGGTAGTGCCCTTCACTTGTGCAAATGGCTTTAAAAATCCTCCAGTCATTTTATTGGCCCTGCCTTCCAAACAGCGCTGGCGGGGTGAGGGGGGGGGTTGGGGGGGGGTTGGGTGGTGGGCCAGGGGTCATGCTAAAATTCAGCACTTCCAAATTCCCAGGACACAGAGCACATTGTGTCCCGCTGAGCACAGAGCTCCCGGAATTTAGGCCTCCTCTGTTGGGCCTCACAGCTCCAGAGGGCTCGGGCAACCGTGACCTCTTCCCTCGACCAGCCCGGAGCCCTCAGGGAAAGAATGCTACCCACACCCACCCCTCCCCTCCTTCTCTCTCCCCCTCATCCTCTCTTCTTTCCTGTCCCTCCTTCCTTTTCCGCCCCTTCTCCCTGCCCCCTTTTCCTGCCTCTCCTCCTTCTCCAACCTTCTATTGAAAAAGGGGAAAAGGCTTGTATTGAACAAAGGCCTTATCTTTAATGTCATTGATCCCCCATCCCCACCCCCTTTCCTGGCTGTGGGACCTCAGGTGCAGAGAGGCTGGAGTTAATCACTTTCTCGGTTCACAGCACGTTGCCACCATGGGTCTGCACAGAGTCCCCTGGTTAAGGGAGGATTTCCTGTGATCCTTTCACTCCTCCCACTCCCTCCCCCATCCCAGGGTGTTTAATATGCATGCTTTTGTTCCTATGCGTTCTTGCAAAATGTGCATTGTAGAATTGTATACACGTACTTTTTTTAAAACTTTTTTTGGAAATAGTTATAGACACCCAGAAAGTTACAAAAATAGTACGTAGTGTCCCACTTTCACCCAGCTTCCCCTAATGGTGACGTTATATATCTGTAGTACAAGAGGGAAACCAAGCAATGGATATTGCTGTAATACTGTTAAACAGGCTACAGACCTTACCATTCAGTTTTTACATGTCTTTATTCGTGTTTGTGTATGTGTGCACAGTTCTATGCTATTTGATCCCACAGATTTGTGTAACCACCACCACAATCGAAATCCAGAACTGTGCCATCCACCCCAGGGGGTCTCCTTTGTGGCACCTTTTATAGCTACAGTCCCTCCACTCAGATCCCTGTGCCCTGGCAACCACTAATCTCTTCCCCATCTCTATAGTTTTGTCATTTTGAGAATGTTACATAAATGGAACCTTTGGAGATTGACTTTTCTCACCAACCATAATGTCCTTGAGATATGTGTGGGTTGTCACATGTTTTTGTTGCTCAGTAGTATTCTGTGGGATGTCCCAGAGTTGAACTATTCACTCAGTGAAGGATATTTGGGTTGTTTCCAGTTTTGGGCTATGACAAACAGAGCCGATAGGAACATTCACACACAGGTTTTGGTATGAACGCTAAGTTTCCATTTCTTTGGGGTATATGCCCCAGGAGTGCCATTGCCAGGTCTTAGCGCATGTTTAGTCTTATAAGAAATTGCCACACTGTTTTCCAGAGTGGCCGTTCCACTTTACATTCCCGTCAGGAAGGCATAAAAGACCCAGTTTCTCCGCAGCCTCGCCAGCATTTGGTGTTTTCACTGTTTTATAGTTTAGCGGTTCTAATAGGTATTTAGTGATATCACATGGTTTTAATTTGCATTTCCTTGATGGCTAATGATGTTGAATGTCTGTTCACGTGTTTGTCTGCCATCCATATCTCCTCTTCGGTGAAATGTCTGTTCCTGTCTTTGGCTCATTTTCTACTTAGATTGTTTTGTATTTTTAATTTACATAAATGGCATTTTGTTATACGCCTCATTCTGTTTCTTAGTTTTTTCCTCCGCAGACCCATCCATGCTGCTCTGGGTACATCTAATCTGCTACTTCTAGCTGCTACAGGGTACTCCAAGCTGCGCATCCACATTTTATCCATCTGCTCCCCCAGGAATGGACACCCCAATTCCAGACAACTCTCCGAGCCCATAAATAACCCTGCAGTGAATGTCTTCTCGCCTCTCTCCCTTATGGGCCCTGTGAGAACGTCTCGGAGATTGTATGCAGGATACGCCTTCTCCGGGTCACAGGCTGCCCTGTCCACACACGCACCAGCCGTGGACCCCTGCACCCTGCCAACTCCTGGCATTATTTAGCTGTCTAATTTTTCCAATTTAAATGATATAAAATTAAAACATTTTTATTTTTTAATCAACATTACCAAGGTATTACTTACATACAATAACACAGTTTACGTGCACATTTTGACAAATGTGTACACCTATCAACACAACCTAAATCAAGACATGAAACATTTCCATCACCCCAAAAAGTTCCCTGTGCCCTTTGCCCTCAGTCTCCCCTCTCTGCCCACCTCGACCTCTGATCTGATTTCTGTCACTGCTGCTGTCTCTATCACTATCAGTTACTTCTGCCTCTTCTAGAAATCTGTACAAATGGAGCCATACAGTGTATCCTCTTTAGTGTCTGGCTGCCTTCACTAAGCATAATGTTTTGAAGAGTTGTATCAATAGTTCATTCTTTTTATCATTAAGTAGAATTTATTGTATGAATATCAATTTGTTTCACCTACTGATGGACGTTTGGGTTGTTTCCAGTTTGGGAAGTTGGGGGCTACAAGGACTAAAGCTGCCGACGACTGTTGTTTTAATTTATATTTCTCTGATTTCTAGTACATCTTAACATTGCCTCTTCTATTTATTAGCTTTAAAATTTCTCCTCTGGCAACAGTTGTTAGCCCAGGTGCCAATCTTAAAAAATAAATAAATTAATTAATTAAATTAAATTAAATTTCTCCTCTGTAAATCACCTATTTATATCTTTAACCATTTTCCCCCATTTGAGTCCCATCTTTTTCTCATTGATTTGCAGAAGTTTCTAGTATACTCTGAATCTAGATATAGTCCTTCATCAGCTTTAGATGTCACAAATATATTCTCCCAATCTTGTCATCTGTTAACCTTGTCAGTGTATGTTCCTTGGGCAGAAATCTTTAATTCTGATCAGTCAAACTGATCAATTTTTTTGCCTTATGGTTCGTGCTTTTGAAATTTTAAGAAGTCAGCTCCTGCCCCAGGGTCACAAAGATATTCTTCAAATTTTACCTTATTAACTTCATAGTTTTATGGACACATTTAGATTTTTAATCCATGTGGAGTCCATTTTTTCATGTGATGATAAGTTTGGGATTCAGTTTTATTTTTTTCCCAGTACCATATTCCTGTGGGTCTCAAACTTCAGCATCTATCAGAATCACCAGCAAGCTTGTTAAAGCTCAGATTGCTGGGGCCGACCCCATGGGCGAGTGGTTAAGTTTGCTCGCTGCGCTGTGGCGGGCCAGGTTTTCACTGGTTTGGATCCTGGGCGCGGACACGGCACGGCTCATCAGGCCATGCTGAGGCAGAGTCCCACACGCCACAACTGGAAGGACCCACAACTAAAATATACAACTATGTACTGGGGGGATTTGGGGAGAAAAAGCAGAAAGAAAGAAAAAAAAGATTGGCAACAGTTGTTAACTCAGGTGCCAATCTGTAAAAAAAAAAAACAGAGGCTGCCCCGTGGCGCAGTGGTTAAGTTCGCACATTCTACTTTGGCAGCCCGGGTTTTGCCGGTTCCGATCCCGGGTGCGGACATGGCATCACTTAGCAAACCATGCTGTGGTAGGCGTCCCACATATAAAGTAGAGGAAGATGGGCACAGATGTTAGCTCAGGGCCAGTCTTCCTCAGCAAAAAGGAGGGGGATTGGCAGCAGATGTTAGCTCGGGGCTGATCTTCCTCAGAAAAAGCAAAACTATGGAATAAAATTTCATCACACTTTGAAAAAAAAAGCTCAGATTGCTGGGTCCCACACAGCTGATTCAGTAGGTCTGGGGTGGGACCTGAAAATCTGCATGTCCAGTAAGTTCCCAGGTGGTGAGGTGGTGCCACTGATGCAGGCGGAGAGAGCGCACTTCAAGAACAGCTGCCATAAACTAAAACCTTTAACCTCATTGATTTTATTTCTCTACGTCATTGGCATCCTCCGCAATACCCTACACCTCCTGGCTATGCTCCATCCGGCCCCCTCCCCTACCTTCCCCAGGTCTCCCTGGACCTGGGGCTCCATCTACACATTCTATGATTCCACCCCCATAGCCCTCCTGAACCACACTCTTCTATCCTCTGGGAAAAGCCCTGAGGTTGTCCACCCACCTCCTGGCCGCTCCCCTGTAATCACTGGAGACTTTGGCACGTGGCTCCCAATCCTTTCCACCTAAAGCCCTGTCGTTGTCTTGGGTGACTTCAGCGTCCACGTGGAAGACACATCCTGTGTCTGGTTTCTCAGGTCTCCAATGCCATCCCCCACTCCACCTCAACCACCACTCCCATTTTACCACCAATAAAGGCTCCATCACCAAGATCCCAAATTCAAGCCTCTCTCTCTCTCTCTCTGGCCACAATCTCTTTTCCTTCCAACTTTCTGGTTTCACACGCTCCCTCTGACCCTCCTTGAACCTCCCCAGCATCTCCACCTTCTCCCCATCCGTTAGCTTTTCCCTGTCTTCATGCCCTCCTAACCTCCCTTGGAATCCATGGTTCCCCGTTCCAATACCCTTATGGCCCCAATTCCCTGAAAACTCTTGCCACTCTATTTTCTCTGTAAAAGCTCTGGATGAGCTCTGTGATCCACCTTCTCCTACCTCTTCCTGAGCGGTGACTGGGGAGCGTCACTCAGGATGGAAGGTTCCACTGCAAATCCAGGTCACCAGTCTCAGATGGACCCTTCACGTCACCTGCCTGTCCTACTCATTTCTCTGGTCGCTTCTCTATACCACTGTCTGCAACAACTCCCCTAAACCTTCTCCCTTCTCCCCAAGCTGCCAACACCCTCCCTTCATTTCACATACAACCATACAACGTAGAAGCCATCAGATGGGGTCTCCCTTATCTTTTTTTTTTTTTTTTTGAGGAAGATTAGCCTGAGCTAACTACTGCCAGTCCTCCTCTTTTTTGCTGAGGAAGCCTGGCCCTGAGCTAACATCTGTGCCCATCTTCCTCTCCTTTCTATGTGGGATGCCTGCCACAGCACGTCTTGCAAAGCGGTGCCATATGTGCACCCGGGATGCGAACCGGCAAACCTCAGGCCACCGAGAAGCTGAACGTGCGCACTTAACCGCTGCTCCACCTGGCCGGCCTGGCGCGGGGCAGGGGTGGGGGGTGGGGGGTCTCCCTTATCTTTTTCCTATTTGCATTGAGAGAGACCCAGCTACTTCCATGAAAAGGGTGGTAGTCTTGAGATAGAGAGCATGCCAAAACCAGGCTACAAAAAATGCAGTTATTTGAAATGTTTAGACACAACAAATTAATGCTTTTTAACACATGCACACAAATACAACAGCTGTTGGTACAAATACATCCAGTAATAGCATCCAAAGTCTCCATCTGAACCCCTTCCCCAATGTGAAACCCAGCTCCCAAGGCCCTCCTGGTCCCCCCACCCCCAGACCCCATCCACTTCCGATCCTTCCGCCTTTCCTCCTAGCCTTTTCTCCACCAAGTTGTGGTTCTCCGCTCGGGCTGCACGTTGGAAAGACTTTGTGGGGCTGGCTGCACCTGCAGATCATTTAAATCCTAGTCCTGGGGGGAGGCCCAGCTATCAGTATGTTTTTAGCTCCCTAGGTGCTTCCAGCTTGCAGCAGGGGCTGAAAATCCTGCCCTGTATGAACTGCGCCTGCTCCCGTCTACCCCTCCACTGTACTTCGTCTCCCACGCCCTCCCTCTCCGCTGGTTTATTCCTAAAAGCTTTTAAACATGCTCAAGTGTCTCCCACTTAAAAAAAAAAAAAATTAGCATACTCACACAAATCTCCCTGACTTCCACATCCTGCTGCCAGCTCCCACCCAGGGCTCTTGGCTGGCAGACCCTCCCCCGGTTTCAAGCTGTACCTAGGCTGGAAATGCCTAGTTCAACCCTTAGCACTGCTTCTCAAACTTCATGTGCATACAGATCACAGAGGGGATCTCGTTAAAATGCGGATTCAGATCCTGCAGGTCTGGAGTGGGGACGACGATTCTGCATCTCAATAAGCTTCCATGTGAGGCAGATGTTGTGCTCAATCTTCAAGCAGCAAAGCTTTAGACCCCTGCTCAGATGTCTCTGGAAACCTCCCTGCCCTTCGTAAATCACCCTCCACCCCAACAGGCCCTCTCTGCACCACTGTTCTCTCCTCCCCAGCTCTTGACCCGATTGTATTTGACATTTGTGCTTGTGATTATTGGATCACAATCTACGCTCCCATGAAATGAGTGTTCTGGAAGACGTAGGACATACCCATCTGGGTTTGCTTGCCATTGTGTTGCCAGCACCTCACAGGGCCTGGCACATAGTAGGTGCCCTCTAAATGTTTGCAGGATGAACGAGGAATAGATTGCTTAGTCAGTCAAAGGAGCAGATCCTTCAGGAGGGCCTCTGCTCAGGGCTGGCCCAGCTGTCCCTTTGTCTCTGTTCAGCCCCTCTCCTCCCGCTGGGCCCTCTGTCCTGTTGCCCAGGCATCCTGCCCCTGAGACCAGGAACTAAGAAAATGACGCAGGAGGTATCTAACAGTCTCTTCTCTGCCCCCCGGGTGTGATCCACCTCCCCAGACACCAGGCAGGAAAACAGGTGCAACAAATTTTTCTAGTCCCTTAGAAACTGATCTCTTTTTTTGTTGTGGTGGTTAAGGGCTGTGTGGGAAGGGTTAAAGCATTTACAGAAAGCAAGGGACCTCCCTCCCACCCTCCCTGACGACTCTTGAGATGCTCTGCAAAAGGTCAAATGTTTCCAGAATCTCAACAGACAGGCTGTGTCTGTTTAAAGGGAAAGACAACGAGTTCTGGGCCCCCAGCCAGCCCTCGTGGGCAGTTCTTGCCTGGTTCTGTGGGCACCCAGCCAGATGCTGGGGCAAAGAGCACCCACCACCCTCTTGATGGCTGTGGGCAGGCCGGAGTTCTCCGAACCCCAGCCCAGACTCCCACGGGCCTGGGGAAGGCTGGCTCCCACACAGGCACACACACCAACGGCTTGGGCCTGCGATGCACCAGGAACGATGAGGGCAAGGGGGCAACTTCCTATGGACATTGAATATTTTCAGCTGGAAGGGACGGTATTCTGACGCTGTCATTTTAGAGATGAGGCTCAGAGCGGGGTGGCTGTGACGTAGCATAGAAAATCCAGGACCCAGAATCAGGAAACTTGGGTTCAAAATCCAGCTCTGGTGCCATGAGCTATGGGATCTTAGGCACCATGTGGGTCCTTCCTGTGCATCAGTATCCATCTGTAAAAAGTGGGTACAAATACCTCCCACCCCAGGCAGCTTGCCCAAGGTCACGCACAGCACAAACCACGGTTTCCTGACTCCCAGCTACGCCCCAGTCCCCTGTAAAGATGAGCAGATTACCTGGAGCACCAGCAGACAATAAAAAGTAGCTGAAGACACATTTAAATAACGTTAGTCTTTTATTACTTAATTGTGTGCTTTGTAGAAAAATTAGAAAATTCTGATAAGCATGAAGAAAAAAATTGATATTCCCATCCTCTGGAGTTAATAACTGCTAATATTCTGGCATTTTTCCTTTCATATTTTCAAAATATATATAAAGTATATATTTATATACTTTTTTCGACAATGAGATTATAGGAGGTATGTATATATATATGTATATACTTTATATACATATTGCTCTTTTCTTTTCTATATAACATTTCAATGGACAATTTACATCCTTTCATGTCTAGATACAGTTAAATAAAGCATTCTATAGTTTGGTTAATCTCCTATGGTTAGGCATTTAGGTTGTTTTCAATTTTTCGTTATAAGCAATAAAAATTCATCTTTATTCACTTGTTCTCTTATTTTCTTGGGGTAAATTCCTCTCTGTGGATTGTCGGATCAAAGGGTCTGGTTTTTTTTTTTTTAGGAAGATTAGCCCTGAGCTAACTGCTGCCAATCCTCTTCTTTTTGCTGAGGAAGACTGGCCCTGAGCTAACATCCGTGCCCATCTTCCTCTACTTTATATGTAGATAGCTTGCCATGTGGTGCCATGTCCGCACCCAGGATCTGAATCAGTGAAACCCTGGGCCGCCAAACCGGAGCGCATCAACTTAGCCACTCGACCACAGGGCCAGCGCCCTGATTATTGTATCTCTTAAAACAACGTACTTATATATGAAGACGGTTCCTCCTTTAACTGAAAGCTGCTCTTTTCAATGGGACACTCAGCTTTGGGAAGAAGTGTGGTGTGTGAAGGGTGTGAAGAAGCAGATCCCAGCTGGGCAGCCTGGGTGCCAGAGACGCAGGGCGGCTGCTTCGTGCCTGACCCACAGCTCCATCTCACCAGCTACTCTTACTGCCTGCGCATAAACACGCCCCTTCTCCTGGCCCACAGCACGACCAAGGCCATGGGATACAGGGAACCTGGTCCCGAAATTGCCCTCGAAAACCCTGCTAGATGCAAGGGGACTTTGTTCCTCTTTTCTCGTATTTCCTTGCACACCCCACCTCGAGCCCTCTGGACAAGCACCCTCAAGCACTCTGTTTCCTACATAGATGCTACTGCTGTTTACTAAGTGTTTCATTTACACGATCACATTTCATTGCTACATCTGCCCAGGAAGCAGGTACAGATGAGAAAACTGAATGGCAGATCGAGCCACTTGTCGAAGGGGACACAGCAGGTAAATGAACTATTTGGAAATCAAAACCAGGTCTGACTACAAAACCTGTGCTATATTTTTAAATTACTGTGAAACGACTGCGTATATCAATGTAAACAAAAAGGCCTGGGAGGATGTGGTTGCTTTGGGTTGGGTGTAGACATGACCAGGGCTCGCACATTTCCAGCTCTCCTCTCTTTCTGGTACGTGGGAAGATTAAGCTTCCACGCTCTCTGAAGTTAGGTGTAGCTGTGTGACTTGCTTTGGGCAGTGAAATGTGAGGGAAAGTGGCATGTGTCCCTTCTGGGGGAGGCATTCGAGAGCCAGAGTGGCGTTCTCCTGCTGTCTTCCCTTGCCGCAGGGAACTCTGAAGCCTCGTGTTGGGATGGTGGCCTCAGACGATGACAGTGGCTCTGATGACTGAAGTGCTGACTATTCTGACTACAGTGAGCCGAGCCTCTGGGAGCCACGTTGGGAAAGCAGCATGGGTGAGAAGTAACTGTTGTTGTAAGCCACTGAAACTCTTTATTGTTTTAAGCCACTGAGATGTTTAGAGGTGGTTGTTACCACGGCATGACCTGGTCTGTGATGCAATGGGAGAGCGTTGACGGGAGTGCACAATGTCCCCCATTGTGATGGGGAAGTTTCACATCTTAGCCTGAATTTTTCTGTAGTTCTTATCCTTTTACAATGAGACGATATCCATTTATAATTTAAAAACTGAGTCATGGGGCCGACCCCCTGGTTAAGCACACTCTGCTTCAGCAGCCCAGGGTTTCGCCGGTTTGGATCCTGGGTGTGGACGTGGCACCGCTCATCAAGCCATGTTGAGGTGGTGTCCCACATGCCACAACCAGAAGGACCCACAACTAAAAATATGCAATTATGTACCAGGGGGCTGTGGGGAGAAAAAGGAAAATATAAAATCTTAAAAAATGAGTCATAATACACATTCCCACAAATGGGAGCAGAATATACACACTGCTGTGCAACTTCCCTCTTACTCTTAAAACAGAGAATTCATTTCTTACGTCACCTTATGTAGATCTACTTTGTTCTTTTTTTTTTTTTTTTTTTGAGGAAGATCAGCCCTGAACTAACATCTGCTGCCAATCCCCCTCTTTTGGCTGAGGAAGACTGGCCCTGAGCTAACATCCATGCCCATCTCCCTCTACTTTATATGTGGGATGCCTACCACAGCATGGCTTGCCAAGTGGTGCCATGTCTGCACCCAGGATCCGGGCCAGCGAACCCCGGGCCACCAAAGCAGAACATGCCCACTTTGCAGTGCTTCTGGCCAGCCCCCTAGTTCGTTCTTTTTAACAGCAGCTAGTTGTCTATTCTCTGGATACACCCTAATGTACTATAACTGACCACTGCCGTCAGACATGTAGGTTGTTTCTGGTTATTCACAAAATGCACGCTCTAAGCTACGGCTAGGCTGTTGCAACATTTTCAGGAAAGGAAGTACCGATATTTGTTTTCCCACTTTTGATTCGCATCTGGCAATTTACAGCCTGAGCTCAGCACGCAGGAGGGCCGAGTGTACCTCCTGCGGACAGATGAATAAGCTAAGCGAGCTCAGCCCTTCCCAGGATATGGGGATGAGGAGGCCGGGCCGGGAGAGCGGGGTGGCGGAGCACGTACACATGCACCTCGGGCTGCGCCAGCCTGACTCACAGGTTCGGGCAGATAAGGTAACGGCCTGGAAACTCCAGAGCCCCTGACTGAGTTCTGACTCACTGACACTCACCCATACACAAGTCGTCTCACCTTTCATTTTTCTTCCAGTTGCCACTACACGATTTTGGGGAAGGGCTAGTGACATTAATCATTAGGATCCTGAGAAAGTTGACAACTGTTCAAATAGAGTGCCAAGAGGATTATAATTGTTGGCCTCCTTTATAGGAAGCTATTGGCTTAGTCCTTATCACATTAACACTCTGAATGCCCCCCAAGCAGAGGCCGTCAGTGGCCAACGCAGACCCTACCTGAGTTACGTTCCCAAAGCCGTTTGACTGAAAACATCCGTCACACACGTGTCAAGCCCTCTTCCCATTCCCTTGTTTCTATTCAATGGCTTTTTTCAATTCCTTTTCAAGATGAAAATGGCTTTAATTATTTTTTTTCTGATTATAAAAGAAATGCTTGATCTTTGTAAAAAAAAAAATTCAGACAATACCAAAAATCATAAAGAAGAGAATGAAAACTACCCGAAGGCCATCCCCAGAGGTGCCATGCTGTTGGCGTTTTGAAGCACCTCCTTCTAGCCTGTCTCTGTGTGTGCCTACACACTCACACGGGCACGGATCCATAAAGCTCCCGGGGGGTAGAGATCTCCGCTCCCCTTTGCAGGAGTCGCCATGTATCCCGTCACAGGGGTGCAGCTGGCAGCCTCTCACAGCCTCCCCCTCCTGCTGCAGGATCTAGCAGGAGGCCAGGCAAGACTTAATAA
The DNA here is from genome assembly GCF_021613505.1 of Equus quagga. Taxonomy (NCBI): domain Eukaryota; kingdom Metazoa; phylum Chordata; class Mammalia; order Perissodactyla; family Equidae; genus Equus; species Equus quagga. Next base: position 92,539,533 of record NC_060268.1, on the reverse strand, counting down.
GCCCTTCATGAGCTTCATACAGGCATCTAAAGATGGTGTTATGATTTTAACAATTTAGGCCACGAAGAACTCCACCTTCCGTGCGGCTGGAAGTGAATTCACACACAGGTGAGCATGGTGGGCAGGCGACAGCTGACTGCCAGACCTGCCTGTGCCTCCTTCCTGGTGGGCAAGTCCCTTCGCCCCTCTGAATCTCTTCTGCAGTTGAACATCTGTGAAACTGGGTGTGATTATGACTATGCAGAGTACTAAGTACTAAGTACTGTGTAGAGGCGCTACTGTAATTCCATGGCAGAAGAACAGGGAAGCAACTGGGATTTCTCAGCCACGGGAGAGGGCAAGAATTTTAGAGTTTCCCTGGATGAGACGTAAAGGAAGCAAATATATCATAGAGCCCTAGAAAAATTTAGAGCAGAAAAGAACCTGAGCGATCAGAGTAATATTTCCTCATGCGGTAATTTTGAACGTCTGCATGTCTATAACATGACCTAATGGAAAAAAGCATTTGAAATGTGCATTTGCTCTTTTAAGGCAATCCCGTGTCTGGCTTTGAGTCCTGGAAAGAGCTTCCTGAGACTCAAGTTCTAGTGCTGGTTCTGCACCTGTGAGGCGTATGGCCTTGGGCAAGCTCCTTAAGCCTGTGGGCGCCTCAGTTTTCTCATCTCTAAAACGGGGCTTCTGATCTGGGCCTAGCATCCTACAGGTGGGTGTGACATGAGGCACAAAGGGGGCAGAGAGTGTGAAAGTGTTTTGGAAATCTGAAGTGTTTTCCCATCCACAGGGCGGCCTCGTCACAGCTCCAGTCCTGCCCAGAGCAGAGAGGCATGATGGGAGCAGACATGGGGACCCTCGTTCAAAGGTGGGTCTCACACAGGAGAGAGCACCAGGGACTGCTCCGAGCTGCGGAGACGGTGGAAGGAACGACAGACAAGGCCCTTTCCTCCCAGAGCTTAGATTCAGTGAGAGGCAGACAATAAAAAGGGGTGCAAATAAAAACAAGAAAACTTCCGAGAGCTGAGTGCTCTGAGTGAAAGGAGACAGGATGAGGCTGGTGGAGAGGGACAAGGCAGGGGCTGGTGTAGAGGGTGACCACAGAAGGCTTCTCTGAGGGGTGACCCCTGAGAACTAAGACCTGAGCGGCAAGGACAGCCTTACAGAGACCTGGAGCACAAAGTGTTCCAGCGCACGGGGACAGCAAATGCAAAAGCCCGAGGCAGGAACACGCTCCTGTTCCAGGAACTTCAAGAAGCTGGTGGCTTGGAACCCCCGCAGGGGAGGGCGGGCAGGGAGGCGGCCAGGGTTACAGCGGGTTTTAAGGAGAGAGACAGGTTCTAGTCTGTGTTGTACTAAGACCACCCTCCATTGGGTTTGAAGTTCCATCTCCTACAGGCTGGGTTGGGAGCCCCAGGGAATTTTTAGGGCTTGCCAGAGCTTTATTCAGGAACCAGCCCAACCACCTGAACATGTGTACTAGCAAAACTGAGGTGCAGAGAGAAAGGCGGCTTGCCTAGGGTCACCCGGCTGCTCCATTCCCAGGCTGGCACTCAAGCCCTGGTCTCTGATCCTGGCCCCTGAGCCCTAGCCTCTACCCCAAGGCCACCCCACCACAAGAGGATGGAAGGGGGTTCCTTGAGGCCCCAGAGCTGGAAGGAGGGCCCAGTGCCCCAAGGCTTCCTGCTTCAGCCAGTGAGACCCCAGGGCTAGGCTCCAGAGAGGAAGTGCACTGCCCAGCGGGGCCTTGTCCTGCATCACGGGGCACTCAGCCCTCAGCCGGTAGGGGCAGAGAGGAGGGGGGAGCTCCAGGGGCCCAGCCAGCCAAGAGCAACCTGATCGAGCAGGAAACGGGCCTACAGCCAGATAAAGCATCAACCAACCACCTGGAGCCTTTGTTTCTTTTATTCCCATTGGGAACTTTCCCAGGCACCTGCAGTGGGGCCTCAGGAGCACCTGGGCCAGGTAGGGGCTCCCACGGGATCTGGTTCTCCTGCCACAGGGAGTGGCCCGACCCGTGACCCTGAGGGAGGTCTCGTGGTATAATAACAACAACAATAACGACAGGGGCCACTTATGGAGCTCTTACCACGTGTCAGGTGTCCTTTCATTTAACCCTCACAACAGACCCAGGAGGTGGGTACTATCATCATCCCCATTTTACAGGTTGGGAAATGGAGGCACACAGAGGTAAGGTGAGCCGTGCAGGTCACCCAGTATAAGGAAGTGAAAACAGTCTGTGTTTGGAATCAGCAAATCCCAACCCTCCTTGCCTCTATGACCTTGGGCAAGGCATTTCAATTTTACCAAGCCTGGCATCTGATTCTGACCTCAGAGGACCACCGTGCGGATTAAATGACCAGAGCCGTGAAAAGCCTCTGGTGCATGGCTCCCAATCCGGGCGCGACTTGCTGTCCTGCTTCCCGCTTCCCACAGCTCTGTGGCCTTGGGCACGTGCTGAGCCTCAGTTTCCTCATCAAAGAAATAGGCACAAGGAATATTACCTAATAAAGCTGTTGAAAGCCTGAAGCTCTTCTGAAATGAAAGCTTCATATTTTGAAAAGGGCATGTCTCCGCAGACCATCCAAGGAAGATGCCATTTTACAAAATTGCCCTCTTTGCTTTCTACCAAAATAGACAAAGAAACACAAATAGAAAAACCAGTCTCAGAGCCATTCCCCATTTGAGACAAAAAGCCAGTATTACTCATACTGCTGGGCTCAGAAGATTTTTCTCAGAAGGAAAGCCAGAAGTGACAGGTCAAGTCATAACATGGCGGCCAGGATTGTCTCTAGTTCCACACCCTGAGACAAGACCAACGACCCCACCCACAGCAGCGGCGACAGGATGGACAGTTGGAGACTGATGCAAAGTGTAGGGAAGATCCACCAGGGATTTCAGCCAAAAAAAGGTCTGTTTCCTATAAATCAGCCGATATTTATCAAGCTCTTGTTGTCAGCCAAGGCACCATGGGCATGTATAGTCCTTGTCCCCAATAACATAAACGCTACATCTGTCGTAGATACACATCAGGGGGGTGGCCCCAGCTCTTCCCATTGGCCATGACTGTTTCTCTCATCCATCTTTTGGCGATCAACCGCTCCTTCTCTAGTCCAGTTCTGCCATTCAATTAGGGGCTGCCAGTCATCCTACATCACAGCCCCTGGCCACAGCCATTGATCCAAGGAAAGAGCGTGTGATCTGGAAAAACCAAGCCTATCAGAGCTTTTACCAAGAGTTTAAGATTGGAGCTGGAGAGGAAAGTCCTATCCCTCTTGGATTGCTGAGCTCGAAGGATGTACGTCCGGACAGGCTGACAGCCGTTTTCTGGGTGGAGAAAGCCTGCTTGCAGAAGCCTGGATGAAGACATCAAGGAGAGAAACCATGATGGTGGCAAAGTGTCTTGACATTATAATCCCTGATTCCGGTCTCCCTTAGGCGGGCCCAGCCCTTCCTGCTCATCCCCTGGTGGTGTGCCTCAATGAGCCCATAAATTCCTTTCCGTCCTTTGCAGCTCAAGAGCCCTGCCTAACCCAATCGCCAAGTCTAGAGTGGTAATAAACACAACAGTTCAGTAGGAGAGATGTCCCAGGCAGGACTTAATGATTTGCAGAGTGAAAGTTTCAGGCGATCCAGGCTGTGAAGTCAGAGACAGACAAGATCATCTCAGTCCTTCAAGTCAGCAAATATTTACTGAGCCCCAACCTGTGCCAGGCACAGTACTAAGCACTCAGGATATAAAAGTGAGTGAGACAGACAAGGGCCCTGGCCTCGCTCTGGAGTCATCAGAAGGGACTTCCTAGAGCTGATGAGGCTTGAGGAAGGCACTGAGGGATGGTAAACTCTGGCCAGGCAGAGAAGGGCGGGGAGGAAAGCATGAATAAAGATCTGGAGGCATAAGACTGTAGTGTCCACGATGGCACTGATAGTGTCTTGTGTCTCCATAGTGCCTGGCTACAGTGGGCACTCAATAGTGTTTATTGCATGTATGAATAAGTGAATGAAGGAATGAGTGAATGAACTAAACTGCAAGTCATTTGGGGGAAGAGCAGGTCATTCAGCTGGGCGGGAGAAGAGCTACTTTTAGAGGTTAATGTTGACGAAGGGAGATTGAAGCCACACCACGGAGGACCTTGCTGAAAAGTGTGGACTTTGCCTGGGCCACACCACACAATCCCACTTCTAGCAGGGCTGCGGGGAGCTGGCCGGGCAGCGGAGTGGATCCCACAGGCCCCCATCTCTGTTGTGGTTGCCACACCCACGCTCTCTTGGCCTTGCCAGCCAGGCTCCGCCCAGCACCTAACCAGCACCACAGCCACCCAAGGTCATGCCCCAGACACCACCGCCCTCCTGGCTCCCGGGCGAAGCTGCCAGCACAGCACTCCTGCCCAGTCTGTAATTTAAACATGACCTCCTCCCCAGCCTCACCACTCGTGGCCTTCTGCACCCCAGAAATACACCCGCTGCAGGAGCTGCCCGAATAGGAGAAGAGGTCTGATGTCCACTGAACCCCTGGGCAGAGACGGGGCTGAAGTCCCTGCTAGGCTGAGAATGGGCCCAGCTGGCTCCTTAGCCCAGGACCAGGGAGACCACGCCCCCTCGTGGCCAGGAACCACCCAGCACCTTAGTCTTCCAGGACACGGAGAATTTACACCTTTACTTTAACTTTTTGGTTTTTCAAAAGAAAATACATTTCTGAAAAGCTGAGAACACAAAAAAATGGTTTAAGTTAGACAGGTTGATATCTCAAGGAATCTCATTAGTAAAGACTTTTGGAAAAATCTGTTTTAGATTTTCCACAGCCAAAGCAAATTTTTCTGACTCTGATTTAACATTTCTCTGCTCAGGCAGGAGGATATGATGTCTGGAAGTTGTTGTTGTAGTTATTTGCCAGCTCTACGAAGAGTCTTTCCAGGTTAATATGTTCCGTGAGGTTATGGGGTACGCCTCTTACTTATTTTGTAATTCCAACATCCCTATCGGGGCAAACACCTGGTCTGTTCGATGAACTGTAAGAGTAAAGAGCTCCACTCTGAACCTTCCTCAGCTCGGAAAACTCAGCTTTTCACCTACATAGTGTTAGTTTCCAGTGGCGGCAAACCTCTGCCGCGTCCCTGATGTTAACTCATTTACGAGCATTTTTGTCAGTGTTACGTAACGCCCTGTATCAGGTGCTGGTTGTTATTGTTGGTGGAGGTGTTTGCGGAGGAGGAGGACGGGTCAAAAAAAAACTAGAAGACAGATCCTGATCTCAGGGGCCTATTTCCACCTTAGACACAACGTACACACATGACACCACCAAAACAATCACAAATTAACAGCAGAGCAGAAACTAAAGGTACATGTGCTGAGAGCAGTAATCAGAGTGGGTGTAAGGCCGATGGCAGCACACTTGCTGGAAATATGGTTCAAGAGGGGTCTGGAAGAATGTCAGGCCCACAGACTGAGGCCTTCTGGGGGCTGGATAGATGGGAAGGAGGAGGCCAGCATCTACACATCTTTGGAGATACAACCATTAAGCCCCCAAGGCACGGTGGCCCACCTGGACCTCCTCTCAATGTTCTATGCTGGCTAAAGACCCCACACTCCTTCCCACCTTTCTGCTCCCACCATCGGGCTGCCGCATGACTATATGATCAACTGTGAACCATTACCACCTCTTATGGCCCCTAGCAGACCTAAGGCTGTACCAGGGGCATCAGAGTACCACTTTCGAGTACAACCTCAGTGAGGTTCTCCTGGTTATGCCTTTGTCCTGGCCCTGCCTCCATCTTAGAAGGGACCAAGCCAAGTCCTTAGGATTTCCAGAGCCATGAAGGCTCCCACCCGCCAAAGCCAGGTATTCTCACTCCCACTGCAGAGAACACCCAGGCAGGATTGGTGCAGGCCTACACATGGATGGGGCTGCAGGACACTGCCAGCGGCAGCCGTCCACCCTGACTGTGAATAGCCTGGAAGTGTGTCCCAGTCACTGGGTTCATCTAGAGGGCGTAGATTATGAAATGCTGTACACGAAGCAGTGTAGCTCGGGGGCAGGAGCCAACTGTCTTTACCCACATCTCAGAGCAGGAAGGTCATTAGTGAGGAACGTTGGGTGCAGGGACTCAGGGATTCCACTGGGCCTGTCCATTCTTTGCTAGTAATTTTTCAGAAGAAAAAGAGAATACCAATTGACTCATTTACCTTGGGGGATGCAATTGCCACACAGTTTGGGAATACTCAGGAACCAGAAAGTTGCTCAGCGAATAAGAAATTCAACTAAAGACTATCAGATGAACCAAATAGCTAGAGACATCAGGACATCAGGTCAAGAAAGACCAAGGTGGCCTTCTCACCGCCCCGAGCTCTAACTCCTTAGGCTCGTCTCCACATTCGGATTCCATCAGGCCTCCTAACCACTCAGCGTGTAGCCCCTCTCATGACCACGAGGACTGAATATGACCCTAGGCAGTTGCCCACCCAGTGGTTTTGGAATGGGCTCACCGCCCATTCCCTGGGAGGGATCCTGCTGTCAGCGATGATCTCAGCTTTTGGACGTGGACCTGCTTGGATCTGGCTAGTCACTGGATGACCCAGTTAGACTCCGTGATCTGGCTTCTGGACAGAACAACTTTGCTCCTGGGTTTTGAGTAGGGGGCAGGGACATCATCTGGGCTATTTTTAGCTCTAAGTAAGAGAAGCCCTACTCAGATCGGCTTGATCAGTGAGGACATTCATTATGTCATTTAGTAGGATGTCCCAAGGGAGAGTGGGCTTCGGGTCAGTTGATATGGCGTCTCATTAAGGACATAAAACCCTAGTTCATATGTTCCTTTGTTTACTCTTTCCCCCTGTAGGAGACTGTGCCATTTTGTCCTTCATGCATGAGAGTGTCTGCAGCCCCACAGCCTTACCAACAGAGCGTGTCGTCAAACATTGGGGTTTTTGCCAATCTGATAGGTGAAAAGTGCTCTCACAGTGTTATTTCAATTTTAATTGCTCTTATTAGGAGTGACGTTGAGCATTTTTTCACAGGCTTAAGGGCTACTTGTTTTTCCTTTTCTGTGAACTTTGTCGTCACCTACTTCGCTCTCTTTTCCTTGGGTCTTTGGTCTTGGAGGCAGGTTCTTTCCATCTTTCTCCTCGGACCTTTTCAGCGCTTGCTGCCTGCTCAGGCTGGAACCAAGATAGCAGCAACAGTCCCCGACCCTGAGATGTCCAGAAATTAGGAGTGTCGCTTCCCGTCTGTAGCTAACCTAGTTTCAGTTCCCAGGCCCCTTCTTCCTTTACTGTTTCTTCTACAGACAACAAGTTCCGAAACCTCACTTTCCCAGTCTGCCGTGCAGCTGGGAGTGGCCACGTGACACAGTCCTGCCCACTGAGATGAAAGTGGGAGGGTGCTAGGGAATTTCGGGGAGAGCCTTGGTTAGAAAAGGGGCAGGTGTCACTGGTATAGTCTCTTTCTTCCTGCCTTAACATGGATAGAACGACTGGTGTGGCAGCCTTCTGGACACCAAAAATGAAAAAAAAAGAGAATCACAGAGATGTTGATCCTAATATCGTGTGAGCCACCAAGCCAACACCAGGAACCACCTACCACCAGACTTTTGTACGGAGCTCATTAAATATCTTCACTCTTAAACCATTGTCTGTGAGGTGTGGGAGCAGGGGTTCTCTTACTTGCTGATAAAAGCATTTCTAACTGATAGACTGTGGCTTGCTTAGGAGGGAGAAAACTTCCCAGAAGTCACCTGCCCCTCTCCCTAGACTTCTCAGGATATTGGTCACATTGGGCACATGCCCTTTCCTGAACAAATCAGCCTCATGGGGGAACAGGATTCCCCTTAGGCCAATGGGGCAACTCCTGGGACTCAACTTTCCTGGAGTCAACTTTCCCTGAGGCAAGGAGGAGAGGTCGTACCTGGGGAGGGGTGAGGGTTGTGGCACTTTGAGAAAGGAAGACGTGAGAAATAGCTGCTGGGTAGGGGCCAGCGGGGACTCCTGCCTCAAGGGAGTGAGGGCCTGGCGTCAGCTCAGCTTCTGGTCTCGGGGAGAGATTTGTGCCTCGGCCGCGTGGTCCAGTGGCCCAGTCACCCTGCTCTAGGGCGCTGCGGGACTCCGCCGGTGGGCAGAGCCTTGCAACATCCTACCTGTGGGACAACAGCCGTTTAAACCACGGATGGACATTTCGTTCCGTGAGCTGTACCTCTCTCAACGAGGTCAAAGAAATAGCTGTATTTCCTTAAAACAAAAACAGACTTTCCTTAGTAACTGAATAGATTACACTCGTTTATAAACTCTGTGAGGGCAGGGGTATATCTTTCTTGTTTTCTGTTGTACCCTAATCCCTATCAATTGATAACGACTTTGACTAGGAAAGAGCTTTTCAATGCAGCCCCAGACCCTTCCTTCACCTTGACCTCCATCCACTCATTGGGGGGCTGTGATCATTCAATCTGCCACCATCCGACCCACTTGCGCCAGGCTCTGCGCCATATTTCCCCATCTCGACCACAAGACTGTAAGGAGACACTTGTTAGGAGACCTGCCGGGCCCAGCATATCGGCGTCTACCGTCACGAGCCGAGGTGGGTCCGGAGCTGGGCGCATGAACCCGTCCTGGTTCCCGGGAATCATCACTTCCTTTTCGGGGGCTTTCCCGAATCACCCCTTTAATCTTGCTCAGCCCTCTGGCCCAAGGGTTGAAGTCTCCACTTTCTTCCTTTTCAAAAAAACGAGAATGACCTTTCAACCCTCGCCGACCTTCCAGTTCATTTTCCACTGTGATTTTTCAAAGACCGCTGGCAGTGACTCAGCGTCCCGTGTCTCCGTAACCAGGATATAATTAGTCCAGGCCAAAGGCCCTTATTTCAAGTAGCCAGGGGCTCATTTACAAACTCTTCGGCCCATCTTGAACTAGCTAGGAGCTAGTTCCTCATGGCAATGCTCATGCACACTCTTCCTTGCCAGGTCCGAAAGGCGAAGGTCCCCTGGCCCAATGGACTCCCATCTTCCCTTGTGGCCTCCTCCAGCATTGCTCCCTCCACTGCTAGCAGCAGGTCTGTCCTTTCTTTCATCTTCCTGCTCTGAAAAGAACTAAAAGTTCCTTTTAATTGTCCTTCCTGGCAGTGTTCTATTACAGTTGTTTGTTTCCACATTATAAAAAGGAATATAAGCTCATTAAGGAAAATGTAGAAAATCCAGCTACGTAGGGAGATGAAGCAAGGGAAAACAACTTACTGCCCCATTGCCCACAGTCCAGCTCGGGTCATGTTTCAGTGCCATATGGAAGTGATTGTGACAGGTCTCATTTGTCTTTATGTGCCTTCTTTTTAAAATTTCCTTTTAAATCTGAGCTCTAATTGTTAACATTTTGTGTACCCTTCAACAAATCAGTTCCAGAGTCAGTGTGTATGTGCACATAGATTTAATCCACAGCAACCCTAACACAAGGGGTGTTAGGTTCTCCGGGACACCAGTGTGAGCAGACAGACGTGCAGGGACAAGGATGTTTCTGGAAGCAGCTCATGCAAGCACAGAAAAGGTTTGGAAGGGCTGGCCTGGTGGCGCAGCAGTTAAGTGTATACATTCTGCTTCTGCATCCCGGGGTTCGCCAGTTCGGATCCCGGGTGTGGACATGGCACTGCGTGGCACGCCGCGCTGTGGTAGGCGTCCCACATATAAAGTAGAGGAAGATGGCATGGATGTTAGCTCAGGGCCAGTCTTCCTCAGCAAAAAGAGGACGATTGGCAGCAGATGTTAGCTTAGGGCTAATCGTCCTCCAAAAAAAAAGAAAAGAAAAGAAAAGAAAAGGTTTGAAAGGACATGACCCTCATTATTACAGAACGTTATTACAGGTGTTCTCTGCAGAGGCGGGGGGGCGGAAATGGAGACAAAAGAGTGTGCTTTCACTTTTACTTTATACACTTAAAAAAAAAACAAGAAAAATAATGATTTTCGCAGAGATTCTTTACCCTGGTTTCTTTATTTCTGTAGTTTCCAAATTTTCTCTGGGGAACATATCTTACTTTTATAATCATAAAAATGTAACATAGCGTGTTATGGGTGGAATCGCATCCCTCAAAATTCATCTGTTGCAGACCTACCCCCAGTAGTTCAGAATGTGACTGCATTAAAGAGGTAATTAAGGTAAAACAAGATCACACGGGTGGGGCCTAATCTAGTTTGACTGGTGTCCTTATAAGAGGAGAGTAGGACACAGATTTGCACAGAGGGAGACCATGTGAGGACACAGGGAGAAGACTGCTGTCTACGAGCCCCAGAGAGAAGCCTCAGAAGAAAGCAACCCTGCTGACACCTTGATCTTGGACTTCTAGCCTCCAGAACTGTGCAAAATAAATTTCTGCAGTGTAAGCCCCCCAGTGTATGGTGCTTTGTTACGGTGGCCCTAGCCAGCAAATACACTATGTAGTTAAAAAGAGAGAAGGTGAGCGATACAGCAAGCTCTTGGTATTTCAAGTTTTCACTGGTCATGAGAAACCCATGACTTCAGGAAGTAATTCGTGACTTTTTTTTTTTTTGCGGCTAGGATTTGAACCTCAGCCCGTGGGTGGGGAGCAAGCAGGGGATCCAACCAAGCTAAGGTGACGTGTCTCTTCTACAAGCTGCCATCAGCCGCCACTCACTGAGCTCTAAAAGCAAGTCTGTCTGATGAGTGGTCCGCTGGGGCAGGAAGAGAAAGAAAGGAGTGGGGAAGCAGACATTCTTGGTCAGAAAAGTCTTCAAAAGGGCAGAGAGTGCAATGTCTGGTCTGGCGGCCACTCAGGCTCCCCACATGCTCCAGGCGTGGTGGGGACCCTTCGGTGGGTCCCAGACCCCTTTGGAAATGGAATGAAAATCAGCAACTCTTGCTAGAAAGATGCACACACATAGACTTTGCACACTAGTTCAAGGGGTTTGTGTCCTGCCCCCTCCAACATTCATGTCCCCTAATTAAAAACCTCGGCTCTAGTTAAAAACATAAAAGGGCAATTTGCGGAACTGTGTCAGACTCCTGCCAGCACAAAAACTGCCCACCCAGTAAGAGATAAGCGCGGACTGACAGGTAAACCGAAGGAAGCCAGGAACCTGCATAAGGATTTCCAGACAGCAGGGGGGGTGAAGGCTCCACGTGGCTCTAAACGCCACTCTCTGGAGAGCAGGGGCCCAGTGGAGGCCCTGAAGAAGCATTTTTTGCATAATGTGCCAGTAGGAGAGGCAGCCGTGGCTGACCTTGCGGCCCCAGAAAGGTTTCTTCTTGGGCTGAAGCTCATCAGAGAGCAGAAAGATAGATGGAACCCAGTGCTGGACGCGGACGAACTGGCCTATCTGACAAGAAAGGGAAATTATGAACACATGGCACCAGGGTTCTAAGTGGCCAAGGGCAGGGTCTCATGTCAGGCCCCAGGAGTCTGCTTGGCTCTCTCCTATACTCTGAACACCACACAATTAACTAGTGGAGAATAAAAACTTCTCGGCTGTACACTGGATTATTGGAAAAGATAATTCACAAGAATGTTCACTGCAGGGCTACTTCTACCAGTGAAAAACTGCCTCCGAATAGGGACTGCTGAAATAAATTACGAGACATTGTTTGATAGACTATTAGGCAGCCATCTAAAATGATGACGTGGAAGATGGTGCGAACATCTTTCTAGCTCCCAGTTCAAGCCATGGGGTCATTTTGCCTTTGAACTTTCCGAAGTGGACTCAAGCTTAAGTGGGGGATGCAGGTGGCCAGGCCAAGCCTTTCCCTCCCTGGCCCTCATTCAAGTAGGAGACGAGTTTAGATGCCAGCCGGGCCACCTAAGGGGCAAGATCCTTTAGCCTCTCCAGTCCTCAGTTCCTCCTCTGTACAGCAGAGGTAATAATAGCAGGCAGCCTTTTTCTTTAAGTCCTAAGGGCGCTGAGCCATATAAGGGTGACCGGACGGCACAGTGGTTAGGAGCCCAGATTCCAGACACGAGTTGGCTGAGGTTGGCGGTTCAGATGCCAGCTCAACCATTTTCTCTCTATGGTTAACTGTTCTCATCTGTAAAGTGAGGATAGCAAAAGCATGGTTATGGCGACTCAATGAATTCATATATCTACAGCACTTACATTCAGCATTAATATATCTAAACGACTGTGTCTCTAGAGTAGCCATCAGCCACATGCACCTACTGAGCATTTGAAATGAGGCTGGTCTGATTCACATCGGATTTTGAAGACTTAATATGAAAAGAGAATGTAAACTATCTCATTAATAATTTCTTATATTGATTACATGTTGAAATAATATTTTTTATCTATTGGATTAAATAGAATATATTTTTACAATTAATTTCACATTTTTAAACTTTTTTTTTAAAGATTGGCACCTGGGCTAACAACTGTTGCCAATCTTCCTCTTTTTTTTTTTTTCCCCGTTTTATCTCCCCAAAGCCCCCTGTACACAGTTGTATATCTTAGTTGCCGGTCCTTCTAGTTGTGGGATGTGGGACGCCGCCTCAACGTGGCCTGATGAGCGGTGCCATGTCCACGCCCAGGATCTGAACCCTGGGCCACCGCAGCGGAGCGGGCGAACTTAACCACTCGGTCATGGAGCCAGCCCCTTAAACTTTTTAAAATGCAGACGAGGTCTTCAATTTCCCCTGGGTGTCTCTCATGTATGTATTAGGTGTACAGGTTAACAAACTTCCATTCATTTGTTTTTTAAAATGAATAAAGTGCAGCTACTGGAATATTTAAAATTACACATATGGCTTGTGTCGTACGCTTATCAGATGGCACTGGCTGAACCATGCCTGGCAAGGAGCTACCATGAGTGTTAGTGCCCGGCCCGTGGTCAGTGCTTGTCAAGTGGCAGTTTCTGTTCTGGAGACTTCTCACCCTGCCCGCTCACCTCTGCTTTGGAGATCTATGCCTGGAAGTCCTCTATTCACCCACAGTAAGAGCTCCTGGTCTTTGCATTAATCTTCCGCACCCCCTAGACCTCTCCAGGGCTGTCTACACAGACACACACACACACCCGTCTCAGGGTTTCCATGCAGGTGCTGACTTTCTCGATGTCCAGTCCTCCATCACCTCCCATCTTCCCAGTGGCTCTGGACCTCTGTGTTCCATGCTGAGTTCACCTCCCCTGGGCTTGGTGATCACTGTGCCATCGTCCTTCTCTGTCTTCTCCTCAGGCCCTGCTCACCTGAGGCTTGATCTTCAACTCTCAGACAGATGGAGTGTTGCCAGAAGGGGCTGTTGGCAGGCTGCCCAGAGGCTGCCCGCAGCAGCCTTTCCCCTGACAAATTCGCTCCTGACTCCCCGGGACTCCCGTCAGCCTGGCAGCTGGTGGAGAGGAGATCCGGGTCTCAGCTGTGGTCTTGGACTCCCCGATTTCTCAAGAGGCCAGTGTATACCCCAGCTGGCAAGTTTTCAGTGCATTTAGCAGGGCGAGAACAGTTTTGCTTAGGCAAATATCTCCATCAGCCACTTTGGTTGAGGAAGGGGAGGGGCCAGGGACTCGGGTGAAGGGAGATGGTTAAACTCACGAGGAACTAAACAGCTTTACGGGGATCTTTAACAGGAACCTGGGGAAAAGGACCCCAAAAGAGAGAAGATAGAGAAGTTCGGGGAAATGAAAGGGGAGGGGGCAGAAGAAAACAGCAGGAAGCACACAGCCTGGGAGAAATTCCAGTGAGAAAAATCCAGTGGCAGGGATGCTAAAGGGCTTAAAAAAAATTTGTGGAAAAATACAGATAACATAATTTGCCATCTTAACCATTTCTACGTGTGCAATTCAGTGGCCTTAAGTACATTCTCCTTGTTGTGCAGCCATCATCACCTTCCATCTCCAGAACTTTGTCTTCCCAAACTGAAACTGTGTACCCACTAAATAATAACTCTCCATTCCTCCAGCCCCTGGCAACCACCATTCTGCTTTCTGAATCTATGAATTTGACCACTCCTGTAAGTGGAATCATTACAGTATTTTTCCTTTGGTGTCTGGCTTACTTCACTTAGCATAATGTCCTGAAGTTTCGTCTATGTTGTAGCATGTGACAGAATTTCCTTCTCTTTCAAAAAAATTTTTTTGTGTATTTATTATAGGTTTCTGGTTTGTGATTACTATGAGGTTCAGGTATAAGAACCTACATACACAGCAGTCTATATTAAGTTGATGGTCTCTTACGTTTGACCTTTTGCTAAAAGCTCTGCTCTTTGACTCCCCTCCTCCCACATTTTATGTTTTTGATATCATATCTAGCCTTTTTTGCACGTGTGTATCCGTTACCCTTTTATCATGGAAATAGGTACTTTTAGCACTTTTCTCTTTTGACCCTCACATTAGCTTCCTAGGTGGTTGATCTGCTACCTTTACTGTATATTTGCCTTTTCCAGTGATTTTGTTGTTTGTTTGTTTTTTTAAAAATAAATAATTTTCTTATTCCTATTTGTGGTCTTTTCTTTTCCACTTAAATAAGTCCCTTTAGCATTTCTTGTAAGGCTGGTTTCTTGGTTATAAGCTCCTTTAGTTTTTGCTTGTCTCGGAAACTCTTCCTCTCTCCTTCCATCCTGAATGATAACCTTGCCTGGGAGAGTATTCTTGGCTGTAGGTTTTTTTCCTTTCAGCACTTTAAATATATCGTGCCACTCCCTTCTAGCCTGTAAGGTTTCTGCTAAGAAGTCAGCTGATAGCCTGGTGGGGTTTCCTTTGCCTGTCACTTGTTGCCTTTCTCTTGCAGCTTTTAGGATTCTCTCTTTATCTTTAATCCTTGACATTTTAATTATAATGTCTCTTGGTGTGGGCCTCTTTGGGCTTATCTTGTTTGGTGCTCTCTGTGCTTCCTGTACATGGATATCTGTTTCCTTCCTTAGATTAGGAAAGTTTCCAGCTGTTATTTCTTCAAATAGATTCTCTGCCCCTTTATCTCTCTCTATTCCTTCTTGGGCACCTATAATACGGATGGCAGTGCACTTGATGTTGTCCCCGAGGTCTCTTAGACTGTTCTCGTTCTGTCTAATTCTTTTCTCTTTCATCAGTTCACCTTGGGTGATTTCCTCCAGTCTTTCGTCCAGCTCACTGATCTGTTCTTCTGTATCACCTACTCTGCTCTTGAGTCCCTCTAGCGAATTTTTCATTTCCCGTTATTATATTCTTCATTTCTGATTGGTTCTTTTTTATATTTTCCAATTCTTTGTTGAAGTTCTCACTGAATTCATCCATTCTTCTCCCAAGGTCAGTGAGCTTCCTTATGACTATTAATTTGAACTCTTTATCAGGCAGATTGTTTATCTCTGTTTCATTTAGTTCTTTTTCTGAGGATTTGTCCTCTTCCCTTATTTGGAACATATTCCTTGTCTCCTCACTTTGCCTACTTCTCTGTGCTTATATCTGTGTTTTAGGTAGATCGGCTATGTCTCGCAATCTTGGAGAAGCGGCCTGATGGATGAGACGCCTTATGAAACCTAGCAGTGTGCTTCCCTCTCATCACCAGTTCCAAATGTTCCAGGAGTGACCCCTGTGTGGGCTACATGTGTCCTTCTCTTGTGGCCGGATTGCTCTTGCTGCAGGTCCCTAGGGAGGCTAGGCTGTCCCCCTGACTGGCTGGTTGTAATACCCAGCTGCCTGTGGCTGCTATGGACCCTACAGTCACTTTATCAGGCATGCAGAGCCCCAGCACAGTTGGCTGCAAGGTCTAATAGCACATTCCTGCTGCAGTTTTTCTGTTAAGTGAGCAGGCCCCAGCATGGCTGGTTGCTGGGCTCAGGGGCTTACAATTGCTGTAGGCTTCTGCCCTGCAAGGCTGTTGTCAGCCCTCTCGGGATTGCAGCTAGGTGGGGCTGGCCCCAGGCACAGGAGCACCCAATTGTTTCAGGCTTTGGAAGGTGGGGCTGATCCCCTATGTGGCTGTTTGAGAAGTACAAGTCTGCTGCAGCTGACAAGCCCCACCACCCACAGGCCCACATACCCTGTCAACACAATCCTGCCCCATGTGCAAGACCTGACCCACTGAAGCGGACCCACTCATCTCACTGCAGAGGTCCCATGCTCTCCCATGGATTTCTTTCTTTTTTAAGGCTGAATAGTATTCCACTGTGTGTATATACCACATTTTGTTTATCCATTCATCCATTGGTAGACACTTGGGTTGCTTCCACATTTTGGCTATTGTGAATAATGCTACTATGACATGGGTGTATAAATATCTCTTTGAAACTCTGCTTTCAATTCTTTTAGGTATCCCCCCAGAAGTGGAATTGCTGGATAATATGGTGGTTCTCTTTTTAATTTTTGAGGAACAGCCATACTGTTTTCCACAGTGGCTGCACCATTTTACACTCTCACCTACAGTGCACAAGGGTTCCAACTTCTCCACATCCTCATCAACATTTGTTGTTTTCTGTTCTTTTTTCTTTTTTTAATAGTAGTTATCTTCATGTGTGTGAAGTGGTATCTCATTGTGGTTTTTTTTTTTTTTAAAGATTTTATTTTTTCCTTTTTCTCTCCTAAGCACCCCTGGTACATAGTTGTATATTCTTTGTTGTGGGTCCTTCTAGTTGTGGTATGTGGGATGCCGCCTCAGCGTGGCTTGATGAGCACTGCCATGTCCGCGCCCAGGATTCAAACCAACGAAACACCGGGCCACCTGCAGTGGAGCGCACGAACCTAACCACTCGGCCATGGGGCCAGCCCCTCATTGTGGTTTTGATTAGCATTTCCCTAGAGATAAGTTATGTTGGTCAACTTTTTATGTGCTTTCTGGCCATTTATATATGATCTTTAGAGAAATGTCTGTTCAAGCCCTTTGCTCATTTTTTATTCAGTTGTTTGTCTGTAGGAGTTATTTATATTCTTTGGTTATTAACCCCATATCAGATCTATGATTTCTAAATATTTGCTTCCACTGTGTGCCTCTTCACTCTGTTGACTGTTTCCTTTAATGCACAGAAGTTTTTAATTTTGATGAAGTCCAATTTGTCGATTTTTTCTTTTGTTGCCTGTCGTATCCAAGAAATCATTACCAAATCCAACGTCATGAGGCTTTTCCCCTAAGTTTTGTTGTAAGAGTTTTATAGTTTTATCTCTTATGCTTAGGTCTTTGACCCACTTTGAGTTAATTTTTGTATACAGTGTAAGTTCATTCTTTTGCACATGGATATCCAGTTTTCCCAGCACCATTTGTTGAAAAGACTATTCTTCCTCTATTGAGTGAGTGGTCTTGGCACTATTGTCAAAGATCATTTGACCATATATGGGAGGGTTTATTTCTGGGCTCTCTATTCTATTCTACTAATCTCTATGTCTGTCTTTATGCCCGTACCACACTGTTTGGATTACTGTAGCTTTGTAGTAAGTTTTGAAATCAGAAAGTACAAGACCTCCAACTTCGTTCTTTTTCCAGATTATTTTGGCTATTCAGGTCCCTTGAGATTCCATAGGAATTTTAGGGTGGATTTTTCTATTTCTGCAAAAAATTTCATTGGGATTTTGATACCATAGGACTTTTAAGACCAGGATCTATAATATTGTTTTAAATTGTTCATTTTCCTGCCAGGCATACTCCTCTATTGCCCCAAGCTGTATCTTGTGTCAGGAGAAATCATGGATACGAGACTGACTCTGAGTCTAGGATGGGTGCAGCAGAGGGACGAGAAGGGACCAGGAAGTGAGAGGGGTTCAAGAGGTCGGCAGTGCAGGACTCCAGCCAGGGGACTGGAAAACAAGCTCTCCTGAATCCTGAAAACAGTGAGGAGGATGCTGGGGGTCCCCCTGCATGTGGGATGGAAGTCTATTTAGATCTCAAAGGCCAGGGCCACCCTGGCTGGCACGCAGGCCATTGCCTGGGCATTTTCTCCCTGCCTGGCCTTACCTCGTAGGCAGACCAACTCGGGCACCAGGTCAAGGGAAGAAGGCCCAGCAGGCTTGGAGCATGGTGAGGGGCAGTACGAGGCTGCACCCCTGGGTGACTCTGGCTTTGGTGGGTGACGGAGATGTCCTCAGCCAGGGGCTCTGCCCGATGCCTCTCCCTGGGTAGACACTGCCACCTTCTGGCTCTTTGTTGACCAACTGCCCTGCCTCTTCTCAAGAAGAGCTTTCTCCTGACCAAGAAACAGGAGATAGAATGAAACTTCCTTTACTTGCTTACACTCCTATCTCCTTGGGGCCCCACCCAGGTCACTGCGTTAGAGTCTGGCTGTTCCCAACCGTTTCAATCTTTTGGTCTCCTCCTACTGATGGCTTCACACAACCCTCGCTGTTATACCGCTCCGAAGATAGCTTTATTTGCCTCAATTTTCAGTTGACTGGGGGCAGAGCCTCGCTGTGGACTGCCACCATCGCTGGTCTGAACCAGTTTCCAGTCCCTCTCCATTGTCTCTTTGTTGGACGGTTGGGTGGCTGCTTTGTGCCCGGAATCCCAGGCCCCTCCCCAGCTATTGTTCCCTCCAAGGCAGGCCTCCGGCCCCCCAACCAGTTCCCCAGGTCCTCGAGTTTCTCAAGGCCGTTTTCTCCCTCCCCTTGTACAGCTTGCTACCTCTCTCTCATCACCTGAACTGTGGGCAAACGCCTTCCTCCTGGCCCCCTGGGAACCACTCTCACCTGCCCAGATCCCTTGTTCTGATGCCCCAAACTCAACGCTGAAACCCAAATCTTCCCCACGGGCCGGAACCGGGGGAGACCCAGCTCCCGTCCCTGCAGATCACCCCGTTCCCAAGCCCCAGCCAGGGACTCGCACTTCAGCCACCACATTGAGTGGTTTCTTGCCTTCGACTCCAGGGGCTGCAGAGGCGTTGACCTGGCCTTGCCGAGGGAGGCCCGTGGTCCCTTCAGCCGGAGGTTGGGGGACCTGGTGGAAAGGCCACATCCCCGCCCACGGGTCATCCTCCACAGGCCCCGGCCACCCCCTTCCCTGGCTGGAAGGCCCTCTAACCCCTCTGTGTTCCTTTCCCCTCTCCAGAAGCAATTCAGTCCCTCTGGCCTCTTCCCCCTGTGCCACACACTTCCCACTGGAGGCGGGAGCCCCTCAGAGGTTCCCAGTGGGGTCAGTCTTCCCGGGGCCCAGGAGGATGTGGCCCCAGTGGACCCTGGAGGCTGCTCAGAGGGCTCATCTTCCTTTCCCAGCAAACGTGGCTGTCAGATATTCCGGAAACAAGGGTGCTCACTCCTGGGGTCCCTGGGGGTTGCTAAGTCACCTTGAGGTTGTCTGTCTCCCACGGATTGACCCAGGACTTCCGAAGCTGCCCAGACCTGGAAAGTCCAGCAGCGCAGAGAAAGATGAACCCTTTTGTCCCCAAAGTGCTCTGTGGGGTGACCACGAGAAACAGGGGGCTTCTCCAAGGGACCCTCTGTGGGAAATGGGAGGAAACACCCTCTGTCCCGGGGACTGTCCTCCTGACAGTCAGACCTAGAAGGACCAGGTCCTGCTGACACCCCACCTCCACTCACCACCCTCTTTTAGGGATTTTGTGCCAGCCATTCTCTGCACACCAGCATAATGATCTTTTCACGTCTAGCCTCACTTACAAGCCTTGGATGGCTTCCCACAGATCCTGGAATAAGGATGTGGTTACCAGGCCTTCGAGGCCCAGCGTGAACCCTGCCCTCTGAACTCACTGCCTAGGCCTCTCCCTGGCTCAGCACACTCCAGGCACACCGATTTTCTCGATCTTCTCCCAGCTCTGGCACTCCAAGCCTGGTTCAGCCCCAGAGCTTTTGCACTGCTCTTCCTTCTGCTCAGAATGCTTTTCACACAGATCTCCCCATGGCTGGCTCCTTGTCACTTGGCTTGCAGCTCAAAAGTCAACCTTCTCTGACTGCTCCAGCTTCTTTCCTTCGTGTGCTCTCCCCTCACCGTGTTCTATTTTCTTCTCCACATGTGATCTTGTCGGAAGTTTAAGCCTCAGGGCTCCTCACTTGGAGAGGTCCCTTCCAAGGGTTACTGCCGAATTCTGTATTCTTTTCTTAAAAAGGAAGCCGCCAGCTGGCCAGCCTAACTGTGTAAGTGGCAGGCCCCGCAGAATCTAAATGAATTTGCACCTAGAGTAAAGGACCAGGCTGCATTTGGGACGTCCTGTGCCTGCCTTTGGCGGGAAGACAAACTCAGCATTCTTCCTGCCAGGCTATTTCGACAGGCCCTTGGCCTCCCGTGTTTTCAAGTCTGGGTGCCAAGAGGCGGCCTTGCCCAGGAAGCTTGGTAACTGCCCTGCTCACTGTGCTCTGGATTTAACCGGGTTGCGGGGTGTACAAACCCCAAGACCTACTGTTTTCCCTTCTTTCTTCTGGATACGCGCTGCCTTGACTCCCACAAATAGACATAAACATTCTCAATCAGCAGCCATTACTCTCAACTGCCCAGTGAGCAAACTGAAAAACCAAGACTTCTGTGGAATCTTTAATCTCATCCTTTTCCAAGCTTTTCTGCAAAACTAATCCTTATGACTCTCACCTCCCCTCCCCTCCCTTACTAGCTTGGGCAAATATTTAGCACATAGGTCTTAACTCTCCTACTGCCTTGCCCTTGGCAGACCTGACTAATTGAACACAGAGTTCTTTCCAGGTGGGCTGTGTGTACCCAGTACCCACAGATCAGAGAGGAAGCCTGTCCACCTCCTAAAGAAACTCAGATCTAAATTATGGAAGCGGTAAAATCTGGATCAAAGGAAAAGGGCCAGTGCTCGCGATGAATTCCCACACCTGCACTGAGTCCAATTCCAAGGACGTATTTTCTGTTTGATCAAGTAAACGGAGACCTCTGGAGGCCATGGTACCTTGTGGTACGTCCCGTGCTGCAGTGGAAAAATCACTGACCTAGAGCTGAAAGTCCTGCTCTGTTCTGGGCAAAACAACTAACTTCCTCATTCTGTGAGTGGAGTCACTAGGTGCGTTTTTTCTGTTAGCTCGGGCTGCTGTCACAAATTACAGTAGAATGAACAGCTTAAACAACAAACATTTATTTCTCATGGCTCTGGAGGCTGGGAATTCCAAGATCAAGGCACTGACTGATTCTGTGTTTAGTGAGAACCCTCTTTTTTTTTTTTTTCCTGAGGAAGATTTGCCCTCAGCTAACATCTGTTGCCAATCTTCCTCTTTTTCGATGTGAGTCGCCGCCACAGCATGGCCGCTGACCGACAAGTGGTGTAGGTCTTCAGTGGGGAACCAAACCCCGGCTGCCAAAGCAGAACACGCTGAACTTAACCACTAGGCCACCAGGGCTGGCCCTGGTGAGAACCTTCTTCCAGGTTGCAGACAGCTGACTGCATCTTGTAACCTATATGGTGGAAAGAAATCCAGAGACACCTCGTGCACCTTTTATTGGGTGGCCATGATGCGCTGTCCTTAGAACCTGGAGAAAGCATCACCTCCTGCTGGTGAAACCAATAAGAAAGGAGATGGTGAATGAGCTTAAGGAGCTTAAGAGCTACAGACGTAACCAGCATTCACAAAGAAGCCTAGGTTTATCGCTGCTGGGACAACGCCACACCTGTGGAGACCGCCCACTGCCCTTCAGCTGTGTCTCTTGGCAACCTCCTCCTGTTCTCCCAAACAGGTTGTTACAAATTCCACCACTCTTCTCTGTTGGTCCCCATCACTCTCTATCTCCCATTTGTCAGAGGAAATAGAGGCCACCGGACAGCACCTGTCACAGCTCCCTCCTCCCCAGGAGAGGAAGGGATGTTCTCCAGTCTGCGGCTTGGACCCCTCAGGGTGTGGCCTCGGCCACCTCTTGCCTTCACCCTCCTCTTTCACTGACATCTTCAGCCTTACCTCTGCCGGCTCCTTTTCCTCAGCATATAAATTTGCTAAGGATATTCCCAGTTTAAAAAAACAATAACAACAACAACAACCTAAACCCAAATCCCCAAAGCCATCCTTCCATCTAGCATCCCCCTGCTGCTTCCTCATTCCTGGAAGAGAAGTCTACACTGGCTGAGCCCACCTTGCTCCCTCCCAGCCTTTCTTCAACCCACTGCTATTAGGTTCCTGCTTTGCCTGCTCCAGTCTCCTCCCCACTTGGTAAAGAAATAAAAGAAGGCCCCTGCCAAGGTCACCGATGGCTTCTGGAGTGCTAAGTCCAGGGGACACCTTTAGGTGCTCACTTACTCGTCCACTTTGTAGCTTCCCCCCTGCAGACCATCCCCTGGACATCTGGCACTTTCTGTGCCAGCCCTTCTGGGTCTCCTCTTCCTCAGGGCCCCTTAGGCGTCAGTGTCCCCCAGGATCTCATCAGCGATTCCTCCTCTCCCCCCCCTCCATCCTCACAGCACACTGTCTCCTGGAGCAATCTTTTCAGACCCGTGGCTTCCACAACCGCGTTGGTGCTGAGAACATTCAGCAGTACGCAACAAGCTAAAGAACGCAAAATAATCATGCAGGAACTGAGATTACCACGTGAAGGAAGACAGTTGAGGGAGAGAGGAAAAATACTGGGTCCTCCCCCTACGACCGTGGGTAATCATGCACACCACCCTGAGCCCTGGCTTTCTCATCCACAGACCCGGGATAAGGATAGTACCTACTTCATAGGGTTGTTATGAGGCTTAAGGGGGATAATTCTAGAGCGAGCACCCAGTGCATGTAGTCTGTTAGGACTCTCTCTGCTATTGGCAGGCGCAGAGAAGCAATGGAGAGACGTGAGGTTAAACTGAGAAGTGGTAGCGTGGATCCAGGTTTTGAAACTCATGAGGGCAGTGGACTGGTGGGGTCTGTGTGCCAAAGGCACTCCAAACTCCAAAATACAGATGTCATGGGGCTGAGAGGCAAGGAGCAGGCAGCTCCTTCCCAGGGCTGCTGTTCACCTTCCGGCCATCTGGATGACCTTGCAGGCATCTGACATGAGTTCCGGCAAGCGGCTGGCCAGGATGCCCTCCGTGCACGTCCCAGGCAGTCCTGTGATAGTCTATCCTGAACAGGGTGAGGTGCTGGCAGATCAGAATGATAAACAGCCAAGAGCCAGGGAAGGAAAAGGTCACCTTTTGGGCTGTGTCCTGGGGGAGGAGACCCAGTTACCAAGGGAATGAGCACTGGTCTTTAGAAGTACATTGACTCTGCCCTTACTTAGCACTTGCCGGGGTGCCAGGTCCTGAACTAAACATGAATACTACTCTTTGTCCACGATTAAGGCTCCAAATGAGGACCAGTGGACTAATTCAGTGGTGGCTAGAGACAGCTCGTATAGACTTATGAGAGCCAAATGTTAATTTTTCAGGAATTTTACAAGCCAGTTGTTAAACACAGCCATTATTAAAAACTGTTATATAAACTTACAATTAAGTAAATTATATTAAAAGACTCAAAACTTACCACTTCTTATTTATTTGACTAGTATCTATTCTCTTGAGTATACTTATATCTATTGTATCTATATGGTGGAAATACTATATATATAATGGGAATCTGTACGACTCTGTGTTCAGAGATGTTATGTTGGTAGTTTGAAATCAGCCATTGCGGAAGCGTTTATATCAGGAAGTCAGCATACACACACACACACACACACCCTACATAGAGCTGGTTGTTAAAAACATTTGCCAGCACCTCAGTGGACAAACTGATGTCAGGAATTTTGTCTTTCACTACTTCTCATGAGTTTCAGTGTTCCTCATCTGTCCTAGATTTTTTTTTTTTTTTTTTGAGGAAGATTAGAGCTAACATCTGCTGCCAATTTTCTTCTTCTTTGCTGAGGAAGACTGGCCCTGAGCTAACATCCGTGCCCATCTTCCTCTACTTTATACATGGGACGCCTACCACAGCATGGCTTGCCAAGCGGTGCCATGTCCACACCCGGGATCTGAACCGGTGAACCCCGGGCCGCTGAAGCAGAATGTGCACACTTAACTGCTGTGCCACTGGGCCGCCCCGGTCCCAGATAAACAGGACTCACGTCCCCTTCCAGCCTTTTGGGTTTCCCCACTTCAGTAATGAAGTGAGCAGCTTCACATGTCCACATCTTACTGGTCTGTACCCCACCGAGGGTGACAATAATGGTGGCCACCACTGATCACCTAACACTTGTCACACCCTCCCTCACGTAATACTCATTAACCCTCACAACATCGCCTTGAGGTTGGTATTGAACTTTTACTCTACCCATTTTACAGATGATAAAGTGAAACACAGAAATCAACCAATTCTCTCCTAAGGCAACCAGCTAAGACAAGGTTGGAACCCTCTCTTAACCACAGCCTCTAGAGAAAGGGAAGAATCTGACAATCTGACAAGGGAATATGGTTAGGCGGTTCAGTGGCCACTCCTTCATGCTGCCAATGCTGACTTTGCCTTTCAACTACCACAGGGCATTCATTTTAATGCAGTGTTTTTGTTCTTAGTCACATGCAATAAAACTGTGGACTCATGAAATATGGCCTATCCCAGGTCTTTAGGGGACTTTAATGAATAAATAACTGTTCTTGAGTTAATGATCCACTGTTTCAGTTGATGCAAAGCTTCTAAACCAATCAGCTATTTATTAGGGATTGAGATCCAATTATGTATCCTCCCAGGTGTAGACCTGGGCACCTCCCAGGAAGGCTAAAGCCCGGAGTGTTTAAATAACTTGTTAAAAGTTACACAGCCTGTAGAGGATGAAGGCAGGAGATTAACCAGGCTTGTCTGATTGCAGAGCCCCTGCTCTAGGGAGAGGCACATGATGCCTATTTGGCAGCTATTAAAAAAAAAATCTTGTAGAAGAATATTTAGGGACTGGCCCCGTGGCCGAGTGGTTACGTTCTCACACTCTGCTTTGGCAGCCCAGGGTTTCGCTGGTTTGGATCCTGGGCGTGGACATGGCACCACTCATCAGGCCATGCTGAGGCGGCGTCCCACATGCCACAACTAGAAGGACCCACAACTAAAAATACACAATTATGTACTGGGGGGGCTTTGGGAGAAAAAGGAAAAATAAAAAAATCTTAAAAAAATATATATATATTATAAGAGTGAGAAGGCAAGCCATTGAGTAGAAGACATTTGCAATACATACATCCAAAAAGGGGACTCATATCAGAATGTATATAGAACTCCTGCAAATCACAAACAGACAGACAATCCAATGGAAAACAGGCAGAGGACTTGAAATAGGCACTTCACAAAAGAGAACATTCAAATGGAAATAAGCATCTGAAAAGGAGCTCCATTTCATTAGTCTCCAGGGAAATGCCATTTAAAACCACCGTGAGATACCACTATATACCCATGAGAATGACCAAAGCTGAAAAGAACGACAATGCCAAGTATGAGTGAAGATGTAGAGAAACTGAACCTCTGATCCATTGCTGGTAGAATATAAATTAGACAATCACTTGGAAAATTCTTTGGCAGTGTCTGTTAAAGCTGAACGCTCCTGTGTGTACCCTGTGACCCAGTAATCCACTCTTAAATATCATGCAACAGAATTTCATACAAATGTGCAGCAAAAGACAAGTGCCAGGACCTTTACAGAAGCATCATTAGTAATAGCCCCAAACTAGAAACAACCCAAATGCCCATCAATAGTAGAATGGATACACATATTCCAGCAGATTCATAAAATGGAATTTTATATGGCAACAGAATTACTAAATTACAGCTACATGCAAAAACATGGATGAGTTTCACAAATGTAACATTGAGAAGAAGACAGACACAACAGAGTCCATACTGTATGATTGCTTCCATTTACATAAAACAAAAACAGGCAAAGCCAGTCCATTTTAGTTGAAGTTAGGATAGTGGTTGCTTTTGGGGAAGTTAGTGCCTAGGAGGCAGCTTGAGGGGGGTTTGGGGGTGCTGGTGATGTTATGTTTTAGTGATTGGGTGAACATTCGTAAACTGTACATTAATAATTTGTGTACTTTTCTGTATATGTGTGTGTATATATATATATATATTATACTTCATTAAAAAGTAAAAAAAAAAAAGTGAGGGTAAAATTAAAATTTGAGACAGAGAAAAGTCAATTATGCACAGACCTTTATTGGAAGACCTGTTCAATCATGCTCCTCAGTTACTAGGAAACTGAACCCAGGAAGTAGGAGTGGAATGCAAGTCACAATGCTGAACCAAGAAACTAGCAAACATGTTGATCAATCTGTTTGAAACAAAAGAGGGGGGTCAGAAGACCCGGTGGAACTAAAATACTATGGAATAATAACATGGAAGATAGGAGAGGAGAAATTGGAGAGAAATCATCTAAGTTTCTCATATTTTTAAGAAGGATAAAGAAAGTAATGAGAGGCTGGCCTGGTGGGTTAGTGGTTAAGTTCATCACTCTGCTTCGGTGGGCCAGGGTTCACCAGTTTGGATCCTGGGCTCAGACCTACACAGTGTTCATCAAGCCATCCCACATATAAAATAGAGGAAGATGGGCACAGACGTTAGCTCAGGGCTGCTCTTCCCCCCCCGCAAAAAAAAGAGAAAATAGTGAGTTTTAAACTTTGTAAAGTCAAGAATTTAATTTCTAAACCAGGAGAAATAGAATATACAGTTTCTAAACCAGTAAGGGGGCTGGAGGACATTAAAGAAATCTTGATTGAGCAATAGAAAATTAAAAAGGATGTGAAAAGAAGCAAGAGTTACTCAAATCACTATGCCGTGCACCTTAAATCTATACGGCGCTGTATGTCAAGTATATGTTAATAAAACTTAGGGAAAAAAGTAAAAGAAAAATATGGCAAATAGAAAACACAAAATAAAGTGATAGAAATAAGTAAAAATTTTCAGTAATCCTTATAAATGTGAATAGTTTAAATGTATCTATTAAAAGACAGAGACTTTTTAAAAAAGATTTTACTTTTCCTTTTTCTCCCCAAGGCCCCCCAGTACATAGTTGTATATTTTAGTTGTGGGTCCTTCTAGTTGTGGCATGTGGGACGCTGCCTCAGCATGGCCTGATGAGTGGTGCCATGTCCACGCCCAGGATTCGAACCAGCAAAACCCTGGGCTGCCGAAGCGGAGTGCGTGACCTTAACCACTCAGCCACGGGGCCGGCCCCTAAAAGATAGAGCCTTTTTTAAAAAAAATTTTTTTAATTTTAAATTTTTATATTTATTTATTTATTAAATATTTATTTATGTTTTATTGCAGTAACATTGGATTATAACATTATATAGCTTTCAGATGTACATCATAATATATTTTGAATTCTGTGTAGATCACATCATGTTTACCCCCCACAAACTAATTATAGTCTATCACCTCACATGTGAGCCTAATCACCCCTTTTGACCCCCACCCTCCCAGACAGAGACTTTTCAAGTATGTTACAAAAAGAAACTTCAGCTACATGTGGATACACATAAAACACCGTGACAAAAAAAAGTGAAAGTAAAAGCCATGAAAAAAAAATATCAGGCAAATACCAACCAAAATAAAGCTGGTGTCACAATATAATATAACCCAAGATAAATCCTAAAGCAAAAAGCAATATTAGGTATAGGATGATCATTACTACTAATGATAAAAGGAATAATTCACTAGAAAAATATACAGACATGAATCTAACACTTAACAACACAGCTTCAAAATATATCCAGCACCAGTGGATGGAACTGCAAAGAGAAAGGAACACATCCCCAGCCACACTGGGAGATGTTCACACCTCTCCCGGAAACTAATAGATCAAGCTGATAAGAATTTGTAAGAATACAGATGTGAGGAACCTACGGTTGTTTGAAGAACAACCGACAAGCATGCTCTAAAAGGACAGGTGCAGAAGTCTGCATACAATTAGGGAGCTGTATGTTTTGTTTTCAAGTACACATTTGACCACATTTGACAAATCTGGCCACATATGGAACCACAAAGAGCCACTAAGTGCCAAAGAAGACAGAGCATATAGCCCTAGAGCAATGACATATGAAATGGCCATCAGGAAGACAGTTCCTGAACCTAGTCAGGCATAACTAAAATAGGACAAACGGACATCCGGGAGCTTCCTAATGTGACGCAATGGGAATGACACAATCTATGTAATGTTCCTGTAAAAAATGTTTCACTTGAATCTAATGTTAAGGAAAGTATCAGACAAAAGAAGCAATGTAATTGTTAGGACATTCCACAAAATAGCTGCCCTGGATTCTTCAAAAATAAACAGCAAGGTTATAGACACCTTCCACCCATCCACCCACAAAAAACCAGGGCATTGCTTTAGACTAGAGAAAGCAAATGAGACATGACAACCAAATGCAATGCATGATCCTTGATTAGACTCTGGATCCCAGACTCCCTCCCCACACTTAAAGGAATTTTTGGGACAATCTAGTATGACTACAGGGGCCGGCCCCATGGCCGAGTGGTTAAGTTCTCATGCTCTGCTTCAGCGGCCCAGGGTTTCGCCGGTTCAGATGCTAGGCTTGGACCTAGCACTGCCCATCAGGCCATGCTGAGGCGGCATCCCACATAGCAGAGCCAGAAGGACCTACAACTAGAATATACAACTACATACTGGGGGGCTTTGGGGAGAAGAAGGAAAAAAAAAATGATTGGCAACAGATGTTAGCTCAGGGCCAATCTTTAAAAAAAAAAATGCAGGCTATATTTGATATAGTATTATTGCATAAATGGTAAATTTCTTGTGTCTGATAACATGGTCCCCATTTTTGTTGAGCCAGGATAATTCTCAAAGCTCTTGGTGTTAGGATCTCTTTGCACTCTTAGAAGTTGTTGAAGATTCCAAAGAGCTTTTGTTTATATGGGTTATATAAAACCATATTTACAGAAGTAAAAGTTAAAGCAGAAATTAAAAAAAATATTTATTCAGTCATTTAAAAATAACTACATTTTCCAAAACAAAAAACTTACCGAGAAGCGTTGCTTTGTTTATGTTTTTGCATATCTCTTTGTGTCTGACTTACTGGCAGTAGCTGGATTCTCGCGCTCGCTTCTGCATTCAGTTTGCTGCTGAAGTTTGTTTTGGTTGAAGTATATGAAGAAAATCCAGCCTCACAGAGACATGTAGTTGGGAAAGGAAAAGAAAGGAGTATTTTTACAGCTGTTTCAGATACTGAGGATATTCTCCCCCCCCCATTTATCAAAGACCTTTTAATTTTTCAAGAACAGCAATGCCAAAAGCATAGAGTATAAGAAAGTCGGTTTCTATAAGTATGGTTTAATTAAAACTGTTTACAGCTCTTCTCTCCCAGAGTAGTTAAGCATGAATTTAAAAAGAATAAGAGATGAGAAAACAAGCACACGCAGCGTACAGAATTAGAGCCCTCATGCAAAGTCTGTGGAATTTGAGGTTTCAGTGCAGCAGGAGGGGGGCCAGACACAGGTGGCCTTTTTACAAATTTAAATTAAGGCAGTTTCTTTATTTTGAACAGGCAAGTTGCAAGTGGCATGTGGCATATGCCACTGAGAGTGTGCCCTAATAGGAGAGCTCTTCCCCCTTACTACTCCTCACTCCGAGGCATAATTTTGGGAGAAAAAAGTGTCTTCTATCTGGTTAGTAATATCATCTACCATTACACCTTTCTAGTTAGTTTTCCCACACCAAGCAATTCTCCAATTCTCAGGAGGAATGAATGTCCTACAATTTAACTCAATTCTGACACCATCTACCTGGAGTTAGCCTCAGATCCTACAAATTAAGGGCTCAGCCCCATAAGACTGATGCCAATTGCAAATCCAGGACAATTGTACTTCTGACTGACTGGCTATAAATTGGGGGTTCCCATGACCCCCTCATCGGGGCCCATAGTTCGCTAGAACAGGTCACAAAACTCAGGGAAACCTGGATTTACATTTACTCATTTATTATAAAGGACACAGACGAACAGCCAGATGAGGAAGGACACAGAGCGAGGTCCAGAAGGGTCCTGAGCACAGGAGCTTCAGTCTCAGTGGAACAGGGATGCTCAAAGGGGCTGCTTATGAATAACAAAGGCCACTCCTGTCACTTAGGAAATTCCGAGGGTTTTAGTAGCTCTGTGCCAGGAACCAGGGACAAAGACCCAATATATTTCTTATACCACAAGCTTCTTATAAGGCAGGCATGGCATTGACTGATAAGCTGGTTCAAAGTCTAAGAATCATGTCCAGATAGAGCATCTAAGCAGTTACATTTCAGGAGATAAAACTTTCATTTGAGTCATGCTGTGGTAGGTGTCCCACATATAAAGTAGAGGAAGATGGGCATGGATGTTAGCTCAGGGTCAGTCCTCCTCAGCAAAAAGAGGGGGATTGGCAGTAGTTAGCTCAGGGCTAATCTTCCTCAAAAAAAAAAAAAAAAAGTCTGATCAAATAATCTTGCAAAAGAAAGATAATCTAGCTTTAAGCCTACGATATAAAAGCAAAGAGAAAGTGATTGATTTTCTGCTCAGTTATCACGTTTGGGATCTTTACAAAGGGTGTGTTAGCTCCCAGGAAGCATCAATATGTTGTCTATGCCAAAAATTTCACGTGCTTGAGCCTAGAAATGGTCAGCTGGCCAGTTGTACGAGGTCCACACTGCTCCTCCCACAAACAGCCACATGGCGTCATGTAGTTCTTCTCATCCACCGTGAAGCAGTGATAAATTCCTGCAAGAAGAGTTATCATGTCTCCTTTCTCCATGAAAATCTGGATCCACTAGTCCTCTTACATCAAAGTGTCCGCTGCCCTCCAGGATGCAGCAAATCTTACATCCGAGTGCAGATGCTCCTTCCTCATAAAACACCTCCATCTTTTTTTCACAATTTGGCAGTTTATCTTTGCATATGGCTCTTATGTCCATCTAGGAGTAGTTCCTCTTTTCGGATCTGTTCTAATTCTGGATCATTCTCATATTTGTCAGCTTCCAGTAAAGGACTCTGAGCTGGCACAGCTGCTCCAGGCACAGCGGGCAGCAGTGGCTCCAGGCTGTGGGACCACGTCAAGTCGTCCTGGGACTGGTTCATGTACCAGCGCTGCACCATGGTCCAGGCCTGAGGGGATGTATGTGGGCGTGGTGGGCACCCTAAGCACCAGGGGTACCCTGACTTGCATGGGCTGCTCACAGGACAAGGTGAGGCCCCATCCAGGGCATTCTTTTACTATAACAAAATGTACAAGTGACAGTTTCTCAAAGGTTAATTGCAACGTGGAATCTGAAACATCTATGCACCTTTTCTACTCTTGTCACATTCAAATACATTCTTTTTTTTTCTTTTGAGGATGATTAGCCCTGAGCTAACTGCTGCCAATCCTCCTCTTTTTGCTGAGGAAGGCTGGCTCTGAGCTAACATCCATGCCCATCTTCCTCTACTTTATATGTGGGATGCCTACCACAGCATGGCGTGCCAAGCGGTGCCATGTCTGCACCCGGGATCCGAACCAGCCAGCCCCGGGCTATAGAAGCGGAATGTGCTTGCTTAACTGCTGTGCCACCAGGCAGGCCCCTAAATACATTCTCTTTTAAAGATTTTATTTTTCCTTTTTCTCCCCAAAGTCCCCCGGTACATAGTTATATAGTTTTAGTCGTGGGTCCTTCTAGTTGTGGCATGTGGGATGCCGCCTCAGCATGGCCTGATGAGTGGTGCCATGTCCAAGCCCAGGATCCAAACCGTCGAAACCCTGGGCCTCTGAAGTGGAGTGTGTGAACTTAACCACTCGGCCACGGGGCTGGCCCCCTTTTTTAAAAGATTTTATTTTTCCTTTTTCAAATCCATTCTTGAATAGATCTTTTACTCATGCACTCATGCATTGTTCATTTGGAAAATATCGCATCACTGAGGTATGGAGATCTTCCAAAAGTTGACACATTTTATTATACAATATGGAAAAAAATCACATTTGATAAAACCACTAATCTCATTAGAAACATCTTTAAGAATTGGGAAGCTCTCCAGCTCAGGGTGGTATAGACAAGTTTTCCAAAATTCTAATTTTCCCTTGAAAGCTCCAATTGTATCATTGACAAAAAATAATGTCAATTATTTTCTTGAAGTGACCAGCTCCTTTCATTTCTTTTTGAGAAAATATCTGCCAACATGCAGGTCTGAATCACTATGGTTTCTCTATCAGTTAATCTTTCCAGCTACAAGGAAAAAGCAGCTGCTTCAGCTCACGGCTCCAGCAAGCTTCAGGGCTTTCCCGGGAGACACCATCTTACTCAGGTCTGCCGCACAAGGCTTCATTCCCACTTCCCATTTTTATTATATAGAACATTAGAAAGATGTATACCCAAGGATACCTTATTAATAGACATTTTTTTAAAAAAGACGGAGAGGGCATGGCAATGAGCAATAAAATCACTACCGGTCTAGTTGGTGCCTCTGTCCTCATTCACGCTAAGCCGCCAGCTGTTTCCCGCACTGTTGCTTTTGCACCACTCGTGCAAATGTCAATACGGTGAGAAAGGCTCATGGTTCGGCCTTAGGATCATTACGAAAATAGTTTTGAGCTCGCGGATACTCGCGCCCCTCCCCCTCCAGGATCCGCGGACCACATCTGAGAACCGTTGTTCCAGGTCCCACCATCTTGTCCTAATCTCCACCTAACTCCACATCATGTTCTGCCCTTTCGTCCTTCTGTGTCCCCAAGAACCGCCTAGCGGCCTCCTCCGGCGCACCTGCCGGTGGCTGCTTCCAGCTTCCAGCGTCCAGCGTTCAGCTTCCAGGCGCGGGCGCCGCAGCCCGGTCTCCGCGCGGGGCCCCTCCCTCTCTCCCTCCCTCCCCTCCCCTCCGACCTCACTTCCTCTTCCCCTCCTCCAGCCCCTGTAACCCTTCCGTGTCCCCAGGACGGAAAGACCAGGGGAGAAGCCTTAATCCAAAGGAAGCTGCTGGGACGTGAGCCACTCTGTACAGCACTTAAGTTACTGTGACGATTTGTTTTAAAAAATTTAAAAATATATATCTTAATTGTTCTTTCTCTGGTTACAAAGGTAATAGATGTTTGTTATATAATATTTCAAACCCTGCAGAACTGTATAAAATAGAAAATTGAGAATCTCCCATAATCCTCCCCCCACTTTGGTTTGGATGCCCTCAATATTTCACACATATTTTTCATAGTTTTTTTCTGTCACAAACCGTGCTGCAGCGAACACATTACACATAGTCTCTCCTCGATTTGGTGAGTGTTTTTGTGGTGTCAGTCCCCAAAGTGGAACTGCTGGAAGAAAGAGTATGAGCATTTTATAAAAGGATGGATGCTGGCGAATGGCCTTCCAAAGGGACTGAACTAACCAACCCTCCCTCCAGCCACATCCACTGTATTTTGAAATGACCTGTTTACACATCCATCTCCCTGACACCCCTGTGGACCGAGCTCCTCTCCGGACTGGAATGTGCCCTCTTGTCCATCCCTGGTCATGCCTGGCATGTCACAGGAGCTCAGTGAAAAGATGTGGAGTGGATGTGAATGAATGGATAATATTAACACCACCAACAGGTTTCTTCTCTGTGTGCCGGGCACCACGCTAAGCATTTGATCCGCATGAGTTTATTTAATCCTAACAACTACTACAAGTAGGTGTTATTATCCTCATCTGCAGATGAAGAAACCGAGGCTCAGAGAAGGTAAGTGACTTGCCCGGGCAATGAGACGTCATAACAAATGATGTCGGCAAACAGGGAAACTGCTGCTAAACGGTAATGTCGCCTCTGGTTCTTTCTATTGCCTTTCGATGATTTCCCCTTGCTCCAACTTTGCATTTCTAGTTTTATTAGGAATTTTTAGGGTTAACTTAAGCAACCTGAAAGAAAATGTCATGCAGTTAAATAGAATTTTAAAATCTTCCAAATTTGTTTCTGGACTCTGCCTGTAATTGTCCAGAGATTTATTTTACAAAGTTGAACACCGGAGTAGGATTCTCTGCTCTTTTATTGAGGGAGAGGGGTCTGGGGAGCTGTTCACTTTGGGTGACAGCTCAGGTGTAAAGGAACGGTGTGTCCCCCAACCCCCGCCCCGCCCCCAGTACAGGCTTGAGAAGGTGCGCCTGGACTTGGCCACCAAGGATGAGTGGGTCTGGCCATGAGGAATGGAAAGAGTCCACTTGGTGGAAGGAAGGGATGGTGCAAAGGCTCAGAGTCCCGGGCTACTCAGGGGAATGGCTAAATTTCAGGTTCTCGGGGAGAGGAAATAGAATAGAAAGGTGGTGAGGGAGGTGAAGGCCATAAATGTTACAGACTGTCAGACTGTAATGTATCAGGCAGTGGAGAGCTCCTGCAGGTCTCTGAGCTGTGGAGGAACGGCTCAGGGCTGTGCTTCAGGGTGGCGTGCTGGAAGCAGTGGAAGCAGCCGGGAGGGCGGATTGGAGGAGGGAGCACAGACTGCCGCAGGGGAATCAGTTTAGAGATGACCACAAATAGCTCTGCTATCAACACCTCTCCCACAACCCTCTCCTCCTCCTATTTTCTAATAATGGCATCACCATTCTTTCAGCTCCAGGGATGGGAGTCTGAGTCACTCTGACTCCTCCCCCGCCCGAAGTCCAGCCAGCTGCCATTCCTGCTGCGTCCACCTCTACATCATCTCTGGAGTCTTGCCCTTCTGGAGGGTGCTGCCAGGACCCCATGTCAGGCCTGCCCCTGGTTCAGGGACTCTGGTCTCCCTTCCCCAGGTCTGAGCCCCTACTCCCCAACATCCCCTCACTGCTGTTGCCACATGTTGCCCGCTGCCTGCAAAGGTACGGCAAAACTAATGCCCTGGAGCGTCCACTTGGATGGAGCGCCAGTCCCTCACCTCTGCCAGCCTGCCTGTCCAGCCTCCTCCCAGATCTTAAATACCCTTGAGAGCCAACTTGATGGGTGTTTGTGCCCTGAGCTCACAGGGGTGCCCCCATCAGCGATGACTTTCTCCTTGCGAGGCCTCTGGCATCTTGGGACTCCTTCCTCTTGTGCCTGGTTCGTGATGATCGCATAGATGCGTGTTTGGCTCCCGGAGTAGAGACTGAGTGATGTGCGTTTTTCTGCCTCCACGGGGAACTTCTATGTCACCTAGACTCAATAGCTAATTGGGGTTTGATTAAAAATAGGGAAGGGTTGACCCCAAACTGGAGGATCTAAGCACCTCTCCTTTAAACCCCATCTTTCTCTGCAGTGGCTTTTAGGGCCATTAGTTACCACCACCAGGAATTCCAAATAAGTGCAATAACTAGGGGCTCTGGTGTCCTCTTCTTTCTTCTTAAAAGAGCAATGAACTGGGAGCCAGGTGTATGAATATGAACTAGAGTTCTGCTACTTTCCAGCTGTGTGACTTTAAGCGAGTATCCTAACCTCTCTGAGTCGATGGTGCTGACAGTGACTGCCTCACCAAATGGGCACTGTATGGTGAAGGCGGGCATGGAGCTGAGCCCTGGGAACAGTGAGAGGCAGCTTAATCTGAAGACTTTGCCTCAACTGCCTGGGCTGCTGTTCTGCTTGCAAAGGACACATGTGCCTCCACCTTGATCCTGCTGCAGGCAGAGGCCAGATTCTGGAACATTCGGAGCCTGCAGGACTGCCTCTCAGGCCTGACGCCCTGGTCCACCACGTAGAGGAACAGATGAGCCCCTGGCATGGGCAGTGATTTCTTTATAACCAGCTCAGAAGTGAGAGTGTAAGTACTTGACATACAGCGCTGAATCTGACTGTTTGGGTTGGAAGGACCCTCAGGGCGTCCAGTCTCCCAGTTTCAGGGATGGGCTGAGGCCCAGGTGCCTGGTAATACCAGGATGGCATGAAAACCAAATACCAGAGGCTCCATGGGCTGTGCTTGTGTTTCGAGCAAGAGAACTGGGAAAAGAGTGAAAGGCATAATGGGTCATTCCGGGGCACGCTGGCCCGAGAACAGGCTCTCAACTGAGGCCTCGGACTTTGCGGGGGCCCAAAGCAGCCTCCCCTTGGGCCAGTCTGCTGGCTCTCGGGGCCAAAGCAGTAGCCCTGCCTGGCTGGGCTTTGAAGCCGGTAATTCAAGGTCGCTCTCCTGGCTCAGCTCCATCTGGCCGTGTTGACCGGGAGGCAGTGAGGGGGAGAGCTGGGAACACAGGGCAGAGAGGTTGTTAGTATTTGGAATGAGTTGGTGTGACTGGCAAAGTAGGGGGCTGGGGTCAGATTTGTCTAAAATAAAACCCAGCCCCCGGCTGGTGTCTCACTTCAAGAAAAAGGGGGAAGCAAGAGAGAGAGACTTTGCTTGTTTCTTGCAGAACCAGTCAATATTCTTTTGCACGAGAGCGGGCAGAAATGGGACTGTCTGCCCGGAACATGCTGCGTTTATTCAGGCCTGGCTGCATGAGCTCCCATCTGGAACGTGATAAGCTTTGGTGCAACGGCCGGGGAGCACAGGGTGTGCCCCAGGCCTTCCACATACGTTATTTCACCCAGGTCTCCTGGCAGCCCTAGGATTGTTATCATTCTCATTTCAGACGAGAGAAAACAGACCCTGGCGATGCTGAGTGACTCCGAGGAGGGACCTTCTGGTGAGAAGCACAGGAGGGGTTTCAGCTTTAGACTCTGGTCAGTCTCACAACCCGTGGAGGGGCTAGGAGGATCTGAGAGCCAGCTGGAGGAGAATTGGGGTGCCGTGGTCTTAGCTCAAGAACGCGGAGCCCGCACTCGGGTAATGCGCCCTGGAGTTTCAGCCCAGCAAACACGAAGGACCCAGGAGTTTGCTCAGATTTGCCTTTTTCGGTTGAAGCTGATGTGTCAGCAATGAGACCCTGGTTCCAATGGGGCTTCCTGGAGGGAGGGGTTCAGCCTCGCTAACGGCTCCCCTCATCCTCCAGCTCCCATCCCCGCTCGCGCGTCCGGGTGGGTCATACTCACGCCCCTCGCCCCTGCCGGCTGGGCTTCCCGCCGCTAGGTGGAAGCGCGGGCTGAGCGCGGGGGCGGGATCCCGGCTGGTGCAGGGCCGGGGGAGGAGTCCGGCCGGGCCAGGGCTCCGCCCACCCGCCGGCGAGGCCCAATCGCGTGGTGGCCCCTGGCCGCCCCGCCCAGTCCTGCCCGCGCTCCGGCCCGGCCGGGTCCCAGCCGCCCGCCGCCGGGCAGCTGGCGCTAGCATCTCGCCTGACCTGTGCGTCCGCCCGCTTGCTCGGGATGGCCGGCTACCTGCGGGTCGTACGCTCGCTCTGCAGAGCCTCCGGCTCCGGGCCAGCCTGGGCGCCGGCAGCCCTGACAGGCCCCAGCTTGCAGGAGCAGCCGCGGCGCCACTGTGAGTGCCACGAGGAGGGTCCGGGCGGGGCGCGCGCCCGGCACCGCGACGTGGCGGCCTCCCAGATGGGCACCGGGGAGCGCGACCCGGGCGGCTCGCGGGCCGGGGACGGCGGGGTTGGGCACACAAAGAGCCGGGGCAGGGGAACGATCTTCCCTGCCCAAGCTTCCAGGCCGCGCCAGGCGCAGGGCCGGGGACTGGAAGGGTTGTGGCAACCGGTGGTCCGGGCGATACTGGCCCTGCGGCCCTGCGCGGGCGGCCGGGGGCTCCAGGCTGCTCTGCGCCCCCGGATATTCCCGTAGCGGGTGCTGAGGTGTCCCGGGCCCGGAGGGTCCCCTGCCCGCCGTGCGCCCTTGGAGGAGACGAGCGGCCGAGTGGGGCTGGGGCGCCCGGCCCGCTGCCTCCCCGGGAGGGAGAGCCGCGGCGCCGAGTCTGCTCAGACAAAGGCGGCCAGGGAGGAGGCATCCACTTCCCCTTCCTTTGCAGCCGGCCGCGCTCTGTTCCCTCCTGGCTGCCAGGCCCTCGTCAGCTATTTTTGGAGCCTCTTAGGAGACAGCTGGAGGAGCGTCCTTTTTATTTTCCCTTTTGTTTGGACGCCCCCCTTCTCCTTGTCCCCGCACTGGAGGCTCCATCGTGGGGCCTCTCCTTGGGTTGACCTGCCCGTTTCTCGCTCGCCGGCTTCTGCGCTGCTCTTGGCCCCGCTCCGTTCACCCGGCTGGGAGACTTGGCAGCCGCGCGCCGAAATGTCACTTTCCCGGATCGTCTGTCACAGCTCCGTGGTACCCTTAGCTCCCTGCTTAGGCGAGAAGACATAAGCAGGACTTCGGCTGAGCCTCCGTCACCAACACGGGCTGCCCAGTCTGGCCTGTGGGCATCGGTCTGCGCCCTGGCTCTCCATCGCCAGCTGCAAAAGGCAGGGAACAGGCTAGGGCCCTTGGTCCTGTCTGATGCCTGTTGCCACGGAAACCCCTATCCCGACCTGGCCGGGAGCCCCTTGGGGTCAGCCAGGAGAGGGCGGAAGAGGGGGTGGGGCCCCGGCGGCCTGGCTTCACTGTAGTGTAGGTAATCTTTAACCTAGTGTTCGAGCAGCTGACCGGAGCTGGGAGGTGGGGGAGGGGAGGGGACCGGAGGGGAAGAACTTGGGCCCCAGCGCCCCCACGTCCCCTGCCAAGGAGAAAGGGGCATTTCTGCGTTTGTCCTTCTGGGCTTTGTCTCTGTGAGGGGTCAGCCCTGCAACTCCAAGGTTCCAAGTGCCCTCAGGCCCCAACGTTTGCCATATGGCACCACCTTCAGCAAAGTATGGTGGGAGTTAGATACATTCTCCATTTTCCCCCTTTTTTTTCTGCATTGATGGTAAAAAAGGAAACAAAAATCACACAAACAAGAAAACAAAGCCCCTTTTGGGGCCTGAATTTTGGTAACACATAAAAAGAGCAGTCAGTTGCAGGTCCTTCCAGAAGTCCCCAAGTGGGTTGCTTATTAAGGGGCTGAATGCCTGGTATTTTAGTTGGACTCAAGGCTATAAATTGTGACCTCTGCTAGCTTGTTACCTGGCAACACTGCTGGAGACAGAATACTTGGCATTCCCCCTGATGACAAGGAAAGAATATTTTTTGGCTAAACGGTCTGGTGTTTTTGCTGCCGGGCAATTCCCACACACGTCTCTAGTTTTGCAAGTCCTAGGCCGCCAGCGACTGCTGGTGGTGGTTCTGATAAGTTAGAGTTTGGTGAAATGAGGGTGTGCTCTGCGTAACTGCTCAATGGAAGAATTACTTATCCAGCCTTTCTTTGCTCCACTCCTAGCCCAGGAGCTTCTTATTTTTCTCACCCTGCCCCTTAACTTTTCAGATCTTGGTGACTCGCCTGCACTCGTAGATCCCAGGGCAAATTATTTCATGATGGTTCAAAGTTTTGCAGACCCACCAGGAGAGTTCTTATGTGTTCTTCGCTGAGCCTTGAAGACCACCGCCGTCTCACCAGAGCGGTTTTGGGTGGTCATGTTTAGGCCCAGTAGGTTTTGAGGGAGAGCCTTTCTAGAAAGCTTGGGGCCTGCTCCGAAATCTTCTCTGTAAGGTTGAGGCGTCTCGTGCTGATTGCATTCAGGGTATGAGGTGCTGGAAACGGCTGTCTAAATACAGGAAGCCAGGCTCTGCGGCCTGCACTGGGGTTACCACTTCTGTTAACCCATGTTTGAAATGCCAGCAGATTGCAAATATGAATATGCTCTAAACTGTGAGCCGTTCCAGGGCTGGGAGCCCATTGTCAGGCAGAGATGCCACCGTGTCCGTTTGTGATGGTCTGGTACCGTCTGATGGTGGGAACTCCCTGGCCTCTGTGCGGCACTGCATGCCAGGAGGGCGGGAGGGGACGGAGCACATGTCATCCTCACAGAAGCTGAGGGCAGGGCAGCCCTTACCACCGGCCTAATTGACTGCGAGCTGACATTCATTCATGCCTTCAACAAATATTGTGCTTCGACTGTGTGTCAGGCCCTGTGCAAGGGGATGGAGCTGAGAATGAGAGGAAAGATTTTGGCCCTTATGGAGCTTAAATTCTAGTGCGGGGACAGACAGTCAACACGGTGGGGGTTGACTAGCATCATATATGGTAACAAGAACTAAAGAGAACAGATGAGCAAGGACTGTGTGCAGGAAACTTTGGCTGGGGCAGCCGGGAAAGACCTCACTGAAAGAAGCCGTGAGGGCGCAGAGGGAGCAGCCCACTTAGTTATCAGGGGAAGAACCCTGGTGGAGGCGTGCGCCTTTGCCTGTGGGAGGAGCAGTGAGGGAGGAGTGCCCGGTGCCCGTGGTGGCTCGGAGTGCACAAGGATGAGTGATGGCAGATGAGGTCGGACCATGGGGCCATGTGGAGCTCGCACACCATTTTTGAGGACTTTGGCTTTTACTCGGAGTGAAAGGGGAGGCTTTACAGGGTTTTAAGAGGTGTGTCATGCCTAATTTACAGTTTAACAGGAGCACCTGGCTTCCGGGATCTGGTAGGCGGCCATAGTCATCATCTGACAAGAGAGGATGGTGGTGGCTTGGACCTGGGTGGTGGCACTGCAGGGAGTGAGAAGTAGTTGGATTCTGGATGTCTTTTGAAGGAAGAGCCAACTGGACTTTTTGATGGTTCGGATGTGGGTGTGAGAGAAAGGGAGCACTGAAGGATGACACTGAGGAAAACAGTAGAGTCTCTTCTGGAATTGCTGCACTGCCTTCTTGAGCTCCGGGCCTTGGGGGCCTCCCCCCCGCTTTCTGCTGGGCCGAGCTGGCTGAGCGGTCTCTGCTGAGAGCAGCGTGGGTAGGAATGTGGTGAAAGCAGTGACTCTTGGGGCGGCCGTCTTGGGAGGGGCCCTGGGTGCGGAGCAGCAAGCAGATCTGAATAGGGACAGGTTTTGAAATCCTTACATGGTGTTGGGTGCTAGGAGGCCCAAACGGGGAGGAGGGTTGGCCTAATGGGCCTCTTGGGACTGGTGTAATTCCATCCCACACTCTAGCCACGAGGACCGTGTTTGTGCAAGGCGTCGTCGGAAGGTTTCCTGGTGACTGTCCCCTGCAGGCTTTCAGATAGCCCCAGCTGCTGTTTCTGGGATTTCAGGTCGCTTGTCACCACGTGTCTCCCAGAGGCTGTCTCTGCCGTACTGGCTGAGCAAAGTCTGGAGGGCGGTTGGCGGCCTGGACTGAAGGGAGGGGCTGTGCTCCGCTCGGCTGGGACGAGCATCTGCTCGGTGAGGCGGAAGCAACTCAGCCTTCAAGAGAGGCTGGATTTTTTATGTCAAATCTCCTGGGTTTTTTGGACTGGTTTAAATTTTTTAAAAAAAATTTTAATTTTAATTTCTTATTTTTTTTATTGTGGTAAAAAGCACATAACAAAAATTTCCATCTTAACCGTTTTTAAGCATACAGCTCAGTAGTGTTAAGCACACTCACACAGTTGTGCAACCAGCCTCCGGAGCTTTTCATGTTGCAAAACTGAAACTGTATGTCTGGGAGACAACTCCCCATCCGCCCCTCCCCCCAGCCCCTGGCAACCACTGTTCTACTTTCTGTTTCTATGATTTTGTCTTCTAGTTACCTCAGATAAGTGGAATCTTACAGTATTTGTCTTTTTGTGTCTGACTTGTCTCACTTAGCATAATGTCCTCAAGGTTCATCCATGCTGTAGCATACTGCAGAATTCCCTTCCTTTTTAAGGCTGAATAATATTCCATTGTATGTACGGTCAGCCTCCATATCTGATGGTTCCGCATCCACAGAACATGTACACGGAACTGAACACATACAGACTTTCTTTCTTGATGTTATTCCCTAAACAATACAACAGCTATTTGCATAGCATTTACATTGTGTTAGGTATTACAGGTAATTTAGAGATGATTTAAAGTATCCGGGAGGATGTGCGTAGGTTATATGCAAATACTGCACCATTTATATAAGAGACTTGAGCACCTGTGGATTTTAGTCTCCATTAGGGATCCCGGAACCAATAGTACCCTGCAGATACCAGGGATCACTGAATATACCACGTTAAAAAAAAAATTTCAAGTTAAAATTTGTTGACCTTCTGAGTAAGGTATAGAAATTGTGAAAAGCTTAGACAATATAGTTATTAAATCCTTACATATTTATGACTGCTTCTAATTTGTTGGCCGAAGTGTTACTTACAGCTGGATTGCAAGTGTCTTTGGGAAATGTGGCAATGTTGTTTTCACAAGTCTGGAGATCCAAGGGAAGTTGCCTTCATGGAATTTGAAACAAAAGAACAAGCAGCAAAAGCGATTGGGGTAGGTCCAGATCCATCATTAAAACATGCAAATGCTTCCTTTTTTAGTTTCAAAGCAAGTGCATCCATGTGTAAGT
Source organism: Equus quagga (assembly GCF_021613505.1). Classification (NCBI taxonomy): domain Eukaryota; kingdom Metazoa; phylum Chordata; class Mammalia; order Perissodactyla; family Equidae; genus Equus; species Equus quagga. Next base: position 92,497,669 of record NC_060268.1, on the reverse strand, counting down.
GGTGGGGAGCCCAGTCTTGGAAAAACTTGGAATCACAAACATCATATAACCTTTTGGAGGAAAGTTTTTCTTAACCTTCCTGGATTAGCTTCTAGAATCCTGTTCTTCTCTGGAAGGTTCATACCACATTTTGTTTATCTATTCATCCACCCATAGGCACCTGGGGTGCTTCTCCCTCTTGGCTGTTGTGAGTAACGCTGCTATGAACATGGTTGCACAAGTATCTCTTTGAGACCCTGCTTTTAATTATTTTGAGTCTATATCCAGAAGTGGTATTCCTGGATCATATGGCAATTCTATTTTGAATTTTTTGAGGAACCATCATGGTGTTTTCCATTATGGCTGCACCATTTTACATTCTCACCAGCAGGGCACGAGGGTTCCAATTTCTCCACGTCCTTGTCAACGCTTGTTATTTTCTCTGTTTTTAATTGTAGCCATCCCAATGGGTATAAAGTGGTATCGTGTAGTTTTGACTTACATTTCCCTAAAGACTAGTGATGTCGAGTCATGTGCTTGTTGGCCATTTATGTATCATTTTTGGAGAAATGTCTATTCAAGTCCTTTGCCCAGTTATTAATCGGGTTATTTTTGTTGTTGTTGAACCTTCCTGATTTTTAAACCTAGGTCATCAATTAACATTAAAAAAAACAAACCCAAAGCAATACCTGCGCTGAACAAAATGAGTGTCTGCTGCTTGGGCTCCCACAGCCGCCCAGCTGTTGTGGTTTACGTGTTTCAGGAAGAGGTGCTTAGCACCTGATAAATAATTGGGCTCCGAGGTCTCTGAGGGTTTGACAGCTGCATGCACAGCACCGAGGGCTGCCTGCTGTGATCTTGACGTCGAACTCCTCTGTGGAGGAGGTGTGGTGTCCACAGCCCCACTGGCTGCTGTGCCTGAAGCCCAAAACTTGTGTGGAGCCCAGGCTTAGGCAGAAACCTTTAGGACCGGCCCCTCAATGAATCTCCTTGGGGATCCTGATTATGGCAGGTTCAGTATACTTTTAAAAATTTGGTTAGCTCTCATCAGATTAACTCATAGGAGATGCTCCTAAAAACTCAGCTAGCTCGGCAACACCCCAGTAGACTGCAGGCCCTGAAGCCCTTTCTACTGAAGCTTCAGACCAGAAAAGGTGAAGGAATTTTGCAGCTTGGGTCCAAAGCCCATTGCATCTTGGGAAGGGTGGTAGAGCAGTGCCAGCAGCATCCACCTTGTTCCCTGGGGACTGAACTATTTACAGTCTATTTGCTTTCTGCTTCTCTGCAGCTGACCCACAAGGGCACCCAGAGGCTGCGCTTGAGCCAGGGGTCTGTTCTAGCCTGTCTCCGACACAAGCCATGCTCCTTGTGTCTCATTTTTCTCCTGGAATGATCTCTAAGATTCTTTTTAGATTAAAAAAAAAATCTGTTTGCATATCTTTGGAAAGCGAATTATTTTGCTGCCCTAATTCACCTTTTTCTTCGTGGGTCGGGATGTCATCGTGAGTCGTGGCCGTGGTGTGTGTTGTAGGACAGTGACATGCATGGGGTCTACTGGGCTTTTGTCACTTTTGTTTTAGATGTCCCTCAGTGGCCGTGCGTTTTTAGTTCCTAGACCTGTTTTTCATAGGCTCCTGTCCCGTGCTGTCAGCCTGGCCAATGTCACTTCTTCGACTGTTGGTGTTTTCGAGTGAACATCCTTGTCCCCTCTTCTGACTTGCTGGGTCTAATCTACGGGGAGGTGGAGGACCCATAACTACATCTGTAAGGATTGTGGGGAACATAAGGGTAAATGGGCCCCGAGTGAGGGCCGAGGAGGGCTCCTTTGGGGAGAGGGCCCAGCTCTCAGGGGTCCTGTTTCTACCCGGGTTTCAGCAGCGAGTGAGACTTCTGCTGACTTGAGGCCCGACTGCAGGTTTGGCATGGATCTTGTTGCCCTGCTCTGCGGTTGCTGCCTCTCCAGAGCCTTTGGGCAGAGGACCCTGCTGGCGCTCGGTGCCCCGTCTGTCACAGGCTCGGGGTCAGCACTGCCTGCACTGCCTCGATGAACTGAATGGGCCATTTCCTTGAGTTTCCTTTGGAATTCACTTCCCAGACGGTTGCTTTTTCTCCTGAGTCAGACTTTCCTTGAAGAACCTCCCCCAGCTCCTGTTTCCTCCTCCACCATCTCCCTGGCCCTGGGTCGGCCCCTCGTCCAGTCCTTGGCTGCTTCTCTGGCAGGACTGGCCGGCCTGAGCCAGCTTGGGTCAGGAGTTCTGAGTTGCATGCTCAGGTGTCCTAGGCCTGTGCTTCCCACTGTGCAAAGTATGAGTCCTCTGTTTTCAAACTGTGACCTTGGGAGGTAAGCAGGTAAACTCTCTGAGCCTCAGTTTCCCCACATTTAAAGTGGGGATAATGACACTCCGTTTGGGACTGGTTTTGAGGTTAATGGAATCATCTAGAGGGCGGGATGGACCATCAGGGACTTGGGAGGTGCTCAGGACAATTTCCTTTCTCACTTCAAGTTTGTCGGGTTCTCAGGTTGCAAGCAAAGGACAGAGTTAATGACTTGCTAACTTTGAGAGGAAGTTACTGGAAGGACATGGGGTAGCTCATAGACTTGCAGGGAAACTAAAGAACTGAGTCCTGGACAAGAGGGGATTCCGGGCTGCCCCTCGACACTGGAGGCAGGAGCCCGTGGGCAGCCTCTCCCCGGCTTCCCACTGGACCCGGCGGCCCCGGCTGGCTCTCATCCTCTGTGTTGGTCTCTTCTGCCTTCCAATTCAGGGACAGGGGATCTGACTAGCCAGGCTGGCATCTTTCTAGCTAGTCCTGGCTGGCCCTACTCAGTGGGGGATCCAGGTCCCCCCAGTGATGTGAGAGCTGCTCCTGCAGAAGGGAGAGTGAATACTGGGCGGCTGGACCCTGGCTGACCCCTGCCCCCTCCTTGGAGAAGGGTGGGTCTGGCCGGGGAGGAGAGGGGCTCCCCCACCAACCTCCCCAGGAGCGTGATGCGCTGCGTGTGCCTGGTTCTAGATGCCGACAAGAGGATCAAGGTGGCAAAGCCGGTGGTGGAGATGGATGGCGATGAGATGACCCGTATCATCTGGCAGTTCATCAAAGAGAAGGTACTTCCCTCCCACTGTGGGCAGCTCTCTGGGCGGCTGGCCAGGCACAGTGTTCAGTCTCAGCATACGTTTCCTCGGCCCCCTCTGGGTCCCCGGGACTCACCCGTCACCCCGGTGGGCAGCAGCAGTTCCTGTCTGTCTCCCCCATCCACCCTTCTTTCGTGTCCAGCCCACTTGTGGTTCTGATGACGTGTGGCAGCTTGTCCTCAGCAGTCTGTCTCCTGCTGGTACCAAGGCCTGCATGCTTTGCCATAAACGTGTGCAGATGCAAGGCGGATCCTCTGTCATACCGTTTTGATCCGCTGCATCCCAGCGTGCTTCCACGAGGGAGGGAACGGAGAACTGGGCTCGTGTGCAGGCAAAGACGCAGCCCGCAGCTGTGCACGTGGTTAACCTTTTCTTAGCAGTTCCAGGATGTCACCGGGAGTCGTGGCCGTGGTGGGTGTTGTAGGATAGTGATAGGTACGTTTGAGCCACCACGGCAGGTGGTTCCCAGGGGGGCTGCTCAGCTTCTCCAAAGTCGCTGTGGTGTGAGTCTGTTGAGGAGAGTGTGTCGTCCATGTGCAGACCCCTGCATTGTGTGTACGTCACGAGAAGAAGGTCAAGAACCACCACTTCTCTTTGGGGAAGAAGAGGGAGCCCACTGTATTAGAAAAATCTGGGTGCACTTGGAGTTGGGGTTCAGCTGAGTCAATGGGCCATCGCGGGGGCAGATGGTCCACGCTAGGAGACGAGCCCTCCAACGGCCACAGCCTGGTCTGCCAATCTCTCTCCAGAGCCCTGGCCTCCTGCTGGCTTTGGTCTGGCCCCTCTGAGGATGGCTGACCCCAGCCCTGTGCTGCACTGCCCCCTCCCTCCGTAGCCTTCCCTGCTTCCTGCCCTGATGGGCTGTCCGTGCCATGGCCCGCAGACTTCTCCTCATGCCCCTGAGTCACCGTCATCTGGGCTGATGCCTTGCCCTGGCCTCCTGTCCCTAGCTCATCCTGCCCCACGTTGACGTCCAGCTCAAGTATTTCGACCTGGGGCTCCCAAATCGTGACCAGACCAACGACCAGGTCACCATCGACTCTGCGTTGGCCACCCAGAAGTACAGTGTGGCTGTCAAGTGTGCCACCATCACCCCTGATGAGGCCCGTGTGGAAGGTGCGAGGGCGTGGAGGGGGGTGGGTTGGGGCGGTGGGGGTGGGACGTGACCCCAGTCTCTCTGGGGAGGGCTGGTAGACAGTGGAGCCTTAGCGGTCCCTCTGCGAGGCTTGGGAGAGGCAGCTATGGGGCTGGCCTCAGGTTCCACAGTTAGGGTGTGGCAGAGCTCAGACCAGAATCCATGTGCCCTGCTCCCAGGCCAGTGGTGTTGCTGCTGTGCCGTGTGGCTCTGAGTGAGGAGGAGGTGGAGGAGGAAGCTAGTGCTGACGCTGTCTCAGTAAGGATAGCCTCTGGGCAGCTCGCTCCTCTGGCCTCTTGGGCTGTCCTGCAGGCAGGCTTTCAGAGAGACTGGGCTGCCTCTGTCCAGATGAGTGCTGTGTATCAGGCTGCATCCTTCAGAGCCCCAGAGGACTCTGGAAAGGGTCGCTTGTGTCCTGCCACTGTCCTGGCATTGCAGGTCGGCCCCCTTGCACTGTGGCCATGGAGGGGTCTCAGGGAGGTGCCCCCACCAGGCTTGGACTGGTTGCTGATCCCTGGTTCTGGGGGCTGCTCTCGAGGGTTCCATGAAATGGCACCAGTTTGTGGATAAAGGGGCCAGGTGTGGATCATTCAAGAAAGGGTGGTTTAGGGGCCGGCCCTGTGGCTGAGTAAAGTTCTGCGTGCCCCACTTCGGTGGCCCAGGTTCTCAGGTTCTGATCCCAGGTGTGGGCCTACTCCACTCATCAGCCTTGCTGTGGAGGCATCCCATGTACAAAGTAGAGGAGGATTGGCACAGATGTTAGCTCAGGGCTAATCTTCCTCACCAAAAAAAACAAAAAAAAGAGGGTGGTTTAGAGTTTGCAGAGTTCTCGTCCCTACTTCCTGCAACGGGGGAGCTAGAAGAAAGCATTCAGCACTCATCTCCAGACTCGCCTGCTTCCTCCTGTCTTTCGGGTTGTACTGACCTCAGCGTAGAGGAAGCATTTTAGTGTAAGCTCTTGTCACAGGGTTTCTTTTATTTCTCCTGAAGCCTGGAGTTTATATATCCCCATTTATGGGCAAGGAAGTAGAGGGCCACAATCTTAGTAACGTGGGCTGGACCGTGGGTAGTGGCAGGACTGGGGCTAGAACCAGGGCGTCCGGCGTGAGGCCGTGTGCTGCCTGCCCCGTCCGAGCATGATGTGGGAATAAGGACAGGGCACTTACCATGTGAGCCCATTCAGTCCTTGCAGCAACCCAACAGGCTAGGTATTTTATCAGTAAGTTCATTTAATAGCCCAGGCGAAGCCACTTGCACAAGGTGCACAGTGAGGGGAGGCAGAGCTGAACCCTGAAGCCAGGAGATCCATTTCCTGAGCTCACACGTTCATCCTCTGGGCTCTGCTGCTTCCCCAGGATGACTTTTAGGACCCCCATCTGGCTGCAGCCTTGCTTGGGGTTCAAATTCTGGTTGGAAGGTGGGGGCTCCAATGACGCCACTTCATCTCTGTCCTCATAGAATTCAAGCTGAAGAAGATGTGGAAGAGTCCGAATGGAACCATCCGGAACATCCTCGGGGGGACTGTCTTCCGGGAGCCCATCATCTGCAAAAACATCCCTCGCCTCGTCCCTGGCTGGAGCAAGCCCATCACCATTGGCAGGCACGCCCATGGCGACCAGGTTGGCCGCGGCGGGTGTGGACTCTGCTGGCCTGGGACCCCCATCCGGAGCCCCTGGCCTGAGCCGCCCTCTTGTCTCTGCAGTACAAGGCCACAGACTTTGTCGTCGACCGGGCCGGCACGTTCAAGATAGTATTCACCCCGAAGGACGGCAGCAGTGCCAAGGAGTGGGAGGTGTACAACTTCCCTGACGGTGGCGTGGGCATGGGCATGTACAACACCGACAAGGTGGGTCCCCGGCACTTGGCTCCCAAGCTCCCTCCTCTCCCAGCCTGTCCTTGGGCCACGTTGGCTTTGTGATTCTGGCTGTTCCTGCGTCAGTGGCTTGAGGAAGGTTAGAGGCCCATGAGCAGGTGCATCTTGGACGTGTTCAGGGGGCCCCGTGTGGAGGGTGCTGTCAGACCCCGGCTGAGCTAGATGCTCCTGCTCCCCAAGTTCCCGTGCTCATCACTGATGCCCCTTTGGGGGCCTGTTAGTTGTCAGGACTCTTGGCTTGAACAAGCTGGGCTTTTAAACACCTATGCCCTCCTTGTCCCCCGTCTCTTGGCTTTCCTTTCCTCTGTCGTTGGCCTCCTCCTTAGGCCGTGAAGAAGTGGCCACCAGTAGCTCTAGGCACCCTGCCAGCTCCGCTACCCCATCAGAAAAGAGCCTTTTTGCTTATGGTTCCAGCAAAAGTGCCAGGCCTAGGTTGCACGACCATCTCTGAGCCGATCACGGAGGCCCAGGAGAGGAAGGGTCCTGACTGGATAAACCAGGACGAACTGTGGACTCTAGAGACTGGCGGGGGGGGGGGGGGGGGTTGCCCCCCCCCCCCCAGCCATATGGTCTAAGAATTGGGGAGGGGGAGATGCTTTCCAAAGCAAAGCTGGGGGCCGCTGCCTCTCGGAAGCTGGGAGGAGGATGCGGGGCTGGCACCGACAGATGCTCCCTCCAGGGGGGCTGGGTTAACCCAGACTGTGGAGAGGGTCGCACGGGAGGAAGGGAGGCCATTCCCGGCACCTGGGCCTCGCCCCGGGGGACCATGCCAGGGACCTCTCTCTGTCCCCACAGTCCATCTCCGGTTTTGCGCACAGCTGCTTCCAGTATGCCATCCAGAAGAAGTGGCCCCTCTACATGAGCACCAAGAACACCATTCTGAAAGCCTATGACGGGCGCTTCAAGGACATCTTCCAGGAGATCTTTGACAAGTAACAGCCTCTCCCTTTGCTGCTCCCCAGGGCCTCCACAGCCCTTCCTCCCTGTGCCTCCAGCCCCATCCTACCGGGGCGCTTGCTGTCCCAGGGCGTTCGGCATAGCTCTGAGGCTCAGGGAGGGATCCCCAACCTGTCAGCCTCCTGCCCTCTCCCCACAACAGGCCCTTCTGCTCGCAGGCACTATAAGACCGACTTTGACAAGAATAAAATCTGGTACGAGCACCGGCTCATTGATGACATGGTGGCTCAGGTCCTCAAGTCTTCCGGTGGCTTTGTGTGGGCCTGCAAGAACTACGACGGAGACGTGCAGTCGGATATCCTGGCCCAGGGTATGCTGGGAACACCTGCTCCCTGTGGGGATGGACTGTTGGTCTTCTGTTGGCTGGGGGGCTTTTCAGACCCTTTTGGTAGAAAACTTCTCCAGTGTAGCAGCGGGACTGTGGCTTGCCTGCCCTTTGCAGGCTCCCCTGTGGACAGCAGGGGGCAGGAGCTCCCTGGCCTCTGAGTGAGGAAGGGCCACACAAATTACGTTTGGACTGGTGTATTACTAAGGCTGCTGACACAGAGAAAGGACACAGGAATTCAAGTTCTAAAGGGCTGGGTGTGTCCGCTCTCAGGTTGTTCCTGTCTATGAAGGGGCCCCGTGACTGTGTTGGCTCCAGGTTTGGACTAGGTTTGGCTCGAGCAGAACTGGATGTTCTTTAAATTACAGAGAATTTGGTTTGCACAGTAAGCCTTTTTGGATGTAGGAGAATAGTGGGGAAGATGGCAGACCCCCAAGCCCTAGGGTGTTCTGAAGGACGAATTGGATTGCAGCAGAAAGCGTGGGTGAGGCCGTTAGAGAAGAACTGTGAGAAATCATCCAGTCGTGTTGGGAACAGGAGCAGGAGCAGGAAAGGTGGTGGGAGTCAGCTATGTGTAAAACATAGGGATGGAGAAGCACGGTCACGTGGGATGGGGTGAGGTCCAGCCCCTGGGAGGAGAAAGGAGGCCCACACCAGGCTGCGATGAAAGGCAGCGGGTCTCAATGCTTTATAAAACCTCTGGCTTTATTTTGAAAAGTTCAGTGGTGATCCTCTCTCTAGAACCCTTCCCATCTCAGATGGAAGGGTGGAAAGCCCTAGCAGGCAAGAGCAAGGCATGAAAGTTACCCTTATGTACATAAGTAGTCGGTGAGTGGGAAGGTGCAGGTAACGATGGAGAAGGCGTCCCCCTTCCCCTGCCCCCACAGCAGAAGTTCTTAGACAAGTAATTTTCCTCCTTATTTTGGTGCCATGGAGTACTTTCGAAGCCCGGGAGACCTGGACAACAGAAAACGTCAACAACTGGATTTGCAAAAATTTGGAAATAAGTCACAAAGCTTTAAAGTAGCCTAAAACAGCAGCAGATAAAGTGATGGGGGTGGCCTAGCCGGGAGCAGGCTTTATCCTTTCTGCTTGAAAATGAGCCTTTTGGTCATGAGCCAGGCTGGGTGGGCAGAGCTCTGTGGGGTCTCGGGCCCTGGGGGCCACAGGCTCTGGGACGCCTGGCGGTGGGGACACAGATGTATGCCAACGGGCTGATGATAGCCACCTTTGAGTGGCTATCAACTGGAGACCACGACAAGCGTGGACAGTCCTGTCCTCCCATACAGTTGGGGGTGGGTGGAGACAGCCGCTGAGAGGCAGCTATGACAGCAAGAGGGCTGCTGGGCTCCACCCTGGGGGTCCTAGGAAAGGCATTGGCACTGAGCTGAGGGTCCTCCCCCTCTTCAGGCTTTGGCTCCCTTGGCCTGATGACGTCCGTGCTGGTCTGCCCAGATGGGAAGACCATCGAGGCTGAGGCTGCTCATGGGACGGTCACCCGCCACTATCGGGAGCACCAAAAGGTGAGTGTGGGGCCCGTGGCCACATGCCCATCTACCTGAGGGGCCCAGAACCAACTGGCAAGACGGGCCTGGCCCTGTCAGTTTAGGGATGGGCAGCTCCGTCCAAGTGGCCCCCTCGTTGCCTGGTTCAGCTCTTGATCCCCCTGTGACCCCACCCCCAGGGCCGGCCTACCAGCACCAACCCCATCGCCAGCATCTTTGCCTGGACGCGTGGCCTGGAGCACCGGGGGAAGCTGGACGGGAACCAGGACCTCATCAGGTGAGTGCAGAGAGTGGGGTCTGAGCTGGCCCATGGCAGGTTCTGGACCTTGGCTCTGCACAGCTGGGGTTTCACTCTGTCTCCTGCAGGTTTGCCCAGACGCTGGAGAAGGTGTGCGTCGAGACAGTGGAGAGCGGAGCCATGACCAAGGACCTGGCAGGCTGCATTCACGGCCTCAGCAAGTGTGTGGCCTGGGGAAGAGGGCAGGGCTGGCCTTCCGGGACCTCAGGGCTGGGTGGGAAGAAGCCAGAGGACCCCTCTTAGAGGCCCTCCCCTGAGTCAGCTTAGCTGCCAGGGGCTTGGGGCAGGACAGGTCCACGGTCCTGAGGGATGCCTCAGGCCAAGCCTTCCCAGACCAGGCCCAGGAGTTGGTCCTCATGCCTGAGGCCAGGGGCTCAGAGCCTTTCCACCCCTCCCGCACCCATCTCCCAGGAGGGCTTGTGCCCAGTTGCCTGTTCACCTAGAAAAGCAAACAGACCCTAGCAAGGTCCTGCTGAGTTTGCCGTGGCCCTTTGGCCGTGGGCTATAAGTAACCTCTGACCTATGGCCTGGGTGTGCCCCTCCCCATGGGGGGACGAGAGGCTCTGCCCTGGGAGGGTCGGGCCGGGGGGCCCCTCACGTGCATGTTCTCTCGGCAGCGTGAAGCTGAACGAGCACTTCCTGAACACCTCGGACTTCCTGGACGCCATCAAGAGCAGCCTGGACAGAGCCCTGGGCCAGCAGTAGCGGGCGGGGGCGCCGCGGGCCGCGTTTGGACGCCAACTGGGCCGCGCGGGCGGGCCGCGGCTGCTCCCAGCCCCTCGCAGGAGGCCTTTGTGGGGGACGTTTTTTATAAGCGAGATGTTTTTAGAAGTCTCTGTCTGTGTTTGCCCTCACGGTGACGTGAGGCCACAGCAGCCTGTTTACCTCAGCCGGTCAGTATGTTTCGCATACTGTAATTTATATCGCCCCTGGAGCACATGGTGCCATATTTAGCTACTAAAGAGCTCTTCACAAAACCGTCTGCTGTGTGTGTACCTGAGGGGAAGGAGGCGGCCGCAGCACAAGGCCGAGGGCTCCGAGATTCGGCCAGGGACAGACCCGAGCGCTTCAGGCCACCGTAGTGTCCTTCTTAGGCCTCTGTCCAGTCAGAGGGCCACCAGGGCGGGGGCAGGAGGCCCGGGCAGCGGCGTGAGCCCCCTGCAGTCCACAGGAGTGGCCTGGGCTGCCGCCGGGGCTCTTGGGACGCAGGCCTGTGGTTCCCTGGAATTTCCCGGCACGATTCGGTTCCTATATCCTGTTCTCCCTTTTAGGATTGTTGTTATTTCCCGATAGAATCTGGTTACGTTTTTTATTTATTTTTTTCCTTTGTTGCTTTTAACCTCTTAAATATCTCCAGGCCTCTTTATCTGCCCTTCTCTTGGTCCTCAAAACAGGTCCCAGCCAGGAGCTGCCTCTCCGCTCTCCTCCACAGCCGCCTGAGGCTGGGGGTGGGGAGGGTGAATGGGGGCCCCCACGCAGTCGAGGCAAGTGGGTCCCAGGCTTGGGTTCATCTTCACCATTCTTTGACAAAACTAGAAAAGTTAGGTTATAAAGATGCTGGAAAGCTGACTAGATCCAACTAAAGGGTCATCTTTTACGCAGGGGTTGATCATACAGTCATGTGCCGCATAACAACGCTTTGGTGAACGACGGACTGCATACAGGCCGGTGGTCCCATAAGAACAGTACCATAGAGTCCAGGCGTGGAGTGGGCTGTACCCACTAGGGTTGTGTAAGTGCACTCTGTGATGTTCGCATGACAAAATCGCCTAAGAGTGCGTTTCTCAGAGCAGATCCCCATCGTTAAGCGACGCATGACTGTAATGTACTTTGGGTGTTAAAATGTCCTGGGGAAGAGTTGTGTCATCTTCACTTGATGAAATAAATACTTGGCAGCCCACAGTCCATTTCCCAGATTTTGGGGGAACTCTCACGGCTCCTGAAACCCAACACTTGGGAACCTGGGTAGCTTTGAGATGGGCTCTAGCACCCCCCCACACACACACTGGTGGCCCCCTTCCGTTCCAACAACCGCTCTTCCTCAGTAGTCGCACCCAGCTCCCAGCGCCGTGGAAAGAAAAGCTGGTGTGCTGGCTCTGCTAGGCCCAGCTCCTGCGGGGAGGTCCAAGGTTTCTGGCCCCTTCTTGCTCATCAGTTGCAAAGGGCTGGCAGCTCCCCAGAATGCACAGCCTCAGAAGCCCGGTCTGGCATTGTGAGCTGGCGTCTGTCCTGGTGCTCTGTTGGTGGGTAAGGAGGGGCAGTGGCTTTTCTCTGCAAGTGGTGGGAATTCTGGGGGGGCTTGGCCCATGCCCCCTCTCCTGCGCCTGGAGCAGGTCGCCGTGGCAGCCTGGCCCTGCAGGTGGCCATTCCAGTGCGAGGCTGGTCTGGGTCTCCTCCAGGTCCTTGCAGAGTGATGCCCCGCTGTGTGGGGCTGGGAAGCCTTACTGACAGTTTATTCCGGGGGAGGGGTGAGGATCTCGTCCCCAAGAACCATGGGAAGAAGCACCCGCAGTCACCTCACTAAAGAATATCCATTTATTTATAATTATTGCTAAGTAAACTTCTCTTTTTAAACAGGAACGTAAAAACACAGTAGGGCTTTGCACAAGTGGAATTTCTAAACAGTTGGTTTGTATACATGTCAAAATAAGTTAGAATGGAATTCGTCCAGGAGTTTCCAAGTCACCCAAGAGGCCGCGTGCGCCTCTCTCGAAAAGGTCGGGCAGGAGTGAGGACGGGAGCCTTGCCGAGACCACCCCCCGGCTCAAGTCGTGAGTTGTGCTGCTTCCTTCTCGAAGTTTTGCCCAGGTCCAAGGCACAGGGCAGGGGGGCGTTCAAGTATGGAACCTCGCAGAGGGCCGCGCTGCTGGCGGGGCGGGGTGTGGGGGGGGGGAGGAAAGCCCCACCCTGGGGGCCAGACCTTCTCCCGTGGGTTGCCAAGACCAAGGCCACTGGGCTGGCAGGAAAGAGGAGGAGGAAGGGGTGGAGGTACAGGGTTCTTTTTGGTACCAGGGGACAAAGACGTTGTGGGAAGAGGTAGTTTGCAGGGGACGATGCTTCTGCTCAGCAGGAGAAAATGTCTTCTACAGTGACGGCGTCACTGCCACCTGAGGGTCATCATGGCGGGCACCTGGGAGGCCGGGGGGCCTCGGGGTCTGGAGAGCCACACTTGGGAAGAGGCTCCCGTGAGCCCCCAGCCCTCTTGTTTGCTGCTTCACACCAACTCCAGCAGAGAAGGAAGAGGCCCCTTGTGCTCCCCCTCAGACCTGATCCCGGCCACCCTGAGGCCTAGCTTGGTCCTTCACTAAGGACACAGCCTGGGGGGGTAGCTGTATTTCAAACTGGTTATCCCACCCCTGGCTGTTCCGCCCCTGCTGCCTGGTTTCTGGGTTGAAGCTGGTGGCTTCACCTCCTTCTGTGCCTTTGGGGACGGCCCTGCCTGCCCCTCCCCTCTGAGGCCTCAGGAGGTGAGCGGGCAGGAGTCTGGGTGCCCTGGCATTCCTGAATGTGCTATTTCACTGCCTTGGGCCTGTCTGGGGTTCCAGGGACAGAAGCTGGTGTGGGGACAGAGGCAATGAGTGGGCAAGCGAGGGAGCGAGCCGCTGGCTGAGCAGGATGGAGCGGCCCTGGCCACTGCAGGGGTGATGCAGAGGGTCATCAGCAAGAGGGGCTGGGCAGGGTAGGGGGAGGGCCCGCTCAGCCCTGCCTCTCTGGCCTCCCGCCCTGGCCGCCTGAGGCTTCCTGCTAGCAGCTGCCCCTCCAGGCCCGCGTCCTGCCTGGCCAGGCCGCTCTGGGTGGGGGAGGCACAAAGCACGCACAGCACACAAGCAAGCTTCCGCTGGGGAAAAGAAAATGATCTCCGTCAGAAAAGATAATAGGTGACACAGAATTGGAAGGGAGAAAAAATAAATTACCTTCAAAATACCCCCATTGCTCAAAAAAATTGTTTTCTCTATGGTTTTCATTTTCCTTTTTATATATGTTGCTCTTCCCGGGGAGCCTGCTGACTCTTGGCTGTCCCGTCCTCAAAATGGATACTTGTTTTAAGAAAATACTCCAGCCCCCCTCCCCGCATACAGGTGGTCTTCGGCCTCCTCTGAGGACAGCCCCTCATGATCCCTTCACTGTGCCCGGCCCCTCACTCAGGGTCCTCTGTCTGTCTGTGTTATTAGCGCGTGCCTGATGCAAGGCGCATCCCGGCTTTGTTCACTTTGGGGGACCCTGGTGTGGTGCCCCAGTTCAAGACAGAACTGGATGACATTTGTTGAAATCCACGTTAGGGACACCTACTTCCAAACAGGGCTGTAAGACGGGGGCCTTCTGGGAGTTGACTGGAGAGGGTGTTAGCTGGGGGCTGGGCTGTACCCCGCTCTCCTAAGGCCAGGACTGGGGTGCATGCACGCCTGGCTCGAGGAGGGCGCGGGAGGCACCAGGAGGTAGAAGGCAGAGGGCGCCACCTGGCTGGCTGAGGACGGGGGCGGGGGCTCTGGGGCCGGGGCTTTTCGGAGCCCAGGGGCCGGCGGGGGTGCGGGGCAGTGCTGACCAGCACAGGGGCTCAGACATCCTGAGAGGCAGGCATCGGTGCAGAGGAGGAACAAGGCATGGCTCAACGATCTCTTGCCCCAGCGTCGGGACCCTGAGGAGCCGGCAGGAAGGCCCTGCCCACACTGGCTGCCCCAGCTCTGCTGGGCCCGGAGAGACCTGAGAACCTGTGCCCTTGTCACTTGTCCCCAAGTGGCCCCCATCAGCATCTCTCCCATCCGCCCACAGCAGCAGGCCACGGAGACCCAGACCGGGCCTCCTGTGTCATTCTTCCTTCCCTGGAGCGCCTGGGGCCCAGGCCCGGTTCACAGCTGAGGCCAGTAGTACAGTCTCCATTTGGTCTAGATGTCCCTAGTGGTGCAAACGGCTGGGCAGGCGGGCAGGGCTCAGGGCAGTGGGGCAGTAGCTTGTTTCTCGCCGCGGGCGGGGCAGCCCGCAGCACGTGGTCTCACCCCCACGCCCCGGCGCGCCTCGCCGGCTTCGGGCAGCCCAGCTTGTGCTATAGCACGTTGTAGTAGGCCATCTCCTTCATGGCCTGTTCGGTGAGGACGCTGGCCTCGGCGCCGCCGTCCACGCCCGCGTAGGCGTAGGCGTTCTCCTCGAAGTCCTCCATTTCCTGCTGGCTGTCGAGCTCCGATGGGTCGGTGCCCGTCAGCTCCATCATGGGGTCTGCAAGAGAGGGGCGCAGTCAGGCCCGGAAGCCGCCCAGTGGGCAGAGCCAGCCACTCCCACATGGGAAGCAGATGGCCTTTCTGAAGAAAAGACTTCCCGGGCATCGCTTCTAGAGGATTCTCAGCTGCCTCTTGGCCTTCCTGCTTGGGGAGGCCCCAAGGCTCCTGTGGTTCCTTGGATGGGTCACTAGAGCTGAACCCTGAAGCTGTGTGTGGCGCGGGGCGGGCACAGGCCCAGCCTTGAACTCTTCTTTGAGTCAGGCTTCTACTGCCCTCCGAAGTCACTGAGCCCGAGTTCTGTACTCTCTGCAATGTCTCCCATTCGTCCTACGACCCGTAGTCATTTGCCGCATGAAAGCCTGCCTCTCTACGTCATGTCTCGGTGATGCCACTCATTGAGTACCTACTGCGTGCTAGGCCCTTCACACACAGGATCCCTGCATGCTCACAGCAACCCCCCGGAGCAGAGCAAAAGGAAGTTCAGAGAGGTTAATCAGCTTGCCAAAGGGCACCCAGCAAGTGCTGTCGTTTTGATCCACTGTGCTGCTTTGCCTCCGATGGCCGGAGGGAGCTGGTTCTCTGACCTCCTGCCAGCATTAGTGCTTTGAACCGGTCCTACCCAGTGCTCTCCTCGGGCCTCGCTCTCCAAGGACGCACGCACACTGAGGTAGGTTAAGAAAGATGCACGAGGCAAGAACTCTAAGAGGCTTCTTGTGATTTTATCAAATAAAAATCCTGTTGTAAAGCTCTTAGTGTTAGAACAAAGCCAGAGGGAAAACGCCACGGAGGTGGCCTAGGGCTGTTTTCCAATGACTCACAGAGGGAGGGGGCCCGGTCCTGTCTGGGGACCCTGGGAGGCTGGCTGGCAGGGGCTGTGGCTGAGCCCCGACATGCGTTCTGCCCCGGTCCACCTAGATGCGATGTGTTCTGGCAAGCAGCAGACTCAGCCCAGCGGGGGGCAAACTCATCTGCAATTGAGACCCACTGGTCTGAGGGTAATCCCACTTCTTGCCACTAAGTGGGTCGGGAATAGGAATGGGACCCAGTTCTGGCCAATGAACCATGAAGAAAGGCCTGCTGGTGAGTTCTCAGAATGCTCTCATTGGTTTCACAGAGCAAAGGAGAATAGGCTCTTATTCTCCCACTGGATGAGAACAAGGAAGCACATTGCTCTGCAGGCCACTGGCAGCCATCTTGTGACCATGAGGAAGATCACAGCTAATGCTGTGGAGAGACAGAGGGAGCCTCAACCTGATCTCACTGGTGAGGGGCTGAATCAGACCCAGAAAATGGCCTGGACTTCAAGTCATTTCTTAAGTCTGTTACCTTATTATTTAAGGCAGTCTGAATGGGGTGTCTATTACTTGTGCCCAGAGCATCTGACACACTGTGAGTCTTCCTGACAAGAAAACAAGGCCAATGGTCTCAAATCTTATAGACCCTAGGCGCCTCTTCCTCCAACCCAAGTGCCAGACCCTCATATCATGCAGCTGATTAAAAACAAGCTAAATGGAGCACCCTGGGGAAAACTTCTGGATCTCTGTTACCCTGCTTTGTTTCTTCATTGACTCTATTGGTCCTGTCCAGCTGACCCCAGGAAATAGTCTGTACCATTTTTTACAAGGACATCGACCCACCTCCCACGTGACAGTCCCGGAGTTTATTAGGTGGTTCCATCTAGAGTGTACACGGCCTTCCTCCTGCACAAGCGTCAGCCTGGGCTTCTCAGATCAAGCTTACACGCAAGAGGCAGGCGGACTCGGGTCCCAGCTGTTCCAGCACCATCCCCGCTTTCCTCTCTGTCATCTGGCTCAGGAGAAGAAGACATCCCCCTCCTGCCCTGAGATGGAAAGAGCCTGCGCCTTACCCACCCCCAGGAGCACGGGCTCTGCTCTGGTCTCTCCGCGGGGTTCGAGATATGGCGGGTCCGCTAGAGAAGCGGCTCTAGGTGTGCCAACTCTACGGCACATAGAATTACCTAAAGCGCTGAAAAGTCCTGATCCGGGGCTGCGTGCCAAATCAGTTACATCCAGATCTCTGGGGTCGAGACTGAGGCGTCAGCATTTTAAAAAATTCCCCATGTGCTGCCAAGTCTGAGAACCAGTCCTCCAGCGTCTAGATCAAAGGGTCTCAAAGTGAGGCCGCTGACCAGCAGCTTCCGGACGATCTGGGAACTTGTCGGAAATGCAAATTCTTACCCACCCCACCGCAGACCCACAGACTCAGAAGCTGGGGGCAGGGGGGGTTGGGGGGGGAGGTCCAGCAATTTAACAAGACTCCTCATTATTCCGATGCACACTGAAGTTTGCAAACCGCCTTCTAGCTCCACGCTTCTCAAACGTCACTGTGCACACACGTTACCTGGGATCTTTCTGGAATCAGACTCTGATTCAGCAGGTCTAGGGGAGGCTGAGTCTGCAGTTCCAGCGAGATCCCAGGGGATGCCAACGCTGCTGGTTCTTGTACCGCATTTAGAATAGGAAGGGGCTACAGAGAGCATGGATGAGCAGCCAACAGGGTTTCATCCTCACCCACGAGAACAGAAAACTGAGCAGACCTGTTTCTGCCAGAAAACCCAGGCCATTACTCGTCAGCTGCTGCAGAACCCAATCAGGGCGATTGCAGCCAGCCCCTGACAACTGATCGACTGTTAGTGAGTAATCTCCTAAGGGCAGGTCAGCTCCCCGGTTATTGGTGAGGCCCATCCCCAGCTAGTTTGTCTGAGAAGGAGCATCAGAAAGTCAAAGAGCAGCAGACTGTACAAGGAGCCTTCCTGAAGTGCCGTGGGCTCCTCCTCACAATAAGGCCAGAGAGGCTAAAGTTCTTCCACTACTGATGAATGTCGCGGGGAGAGGCTGTCACCGACACTTAGGGATGTTATAACAGCCCATGAAACCGACCGACTGTAGAGGTGGGGACCCTCTCGAGTATGCGCATTACGTTCTCTTTGGCAGGCACTATGAGGAGTGTGACTGACTGTGTTACACTCTTTGCCTTGGCTGCTGGGAAGCTCACAGCTCCCCTCTGCATGTCCATAGGACCTCCCATGGTACACTTGGAATTGTGACCTTACCTGGCTCTCCCTTATCTTTCCAGTTGTCATTTTCCCTTTTGTTACTTTCTTTCCCATCCATTTATTTTAAACGTCATCTCGTAGTAATGAGATGAAGTGTCCGTCACCTCCTGTGTGTTGCAGTCTAGTGTGAGTTACCTAACTCCTGACTTTCAGTTTGTGCATCAGTAGAGTGGGGATAATGAAAGGGCCGACCTCTGTGAGGGTCCTATGAGTTAATAAAGGCCTGGCACACAGTTAGCGCTCAATAAATGTTAGTAGTTATTTTATTATTATTGTTTATGTGAACTCACTTAAGTCCTTTGAAGGATACACAAATATCCTCTCATTATCACC
Organism: Equus quagga; assembly: GCF_021613505.1. Classification (NCBI taxonomy): domain Eukaryota; kingdom Metazoa; phylum Chordata; class Mammalia; order Perissodactyla; family Equidae; genus Equus; species Equus quagga. The sequence continues at coordinate 92,479,841 of NC_060268.1, read as the reverse complement.
ATGACGGCCCTCCCGGGTGCCCCCTCCCCAGACCTGAGCCCACCCCAAGGAGGTGTCAGGCCTGGCCAGCCTCCCCACCCCCCTGACCGGACAGGAGGCTCCTGAGTGTCCCATGATGGTACTGCTCCTGCTCCGTCCACTGCGCATGGCCCACCCACCTTGGCTGTCCAGGCCGATGTCCATGACGCCGTGCTTGACCTTCATGTGCCGGCTCAGGTTGCCCTTGAGGTTAAACTTGCTGGAGCAGTAGGGGCACTTGAAGGGCTTGCTGCCCGCGTGCAGGTGCATGTGGCCCAGCAGGTTGTACATGCGGTTGAAGGACTTCCCGCACACCTGGAACACACCAGCCAGCACCTTCAGCCTGTGCGGAGCCCGGCCTCCCCAAACCCCAGCCCACTCCCACTCCATGGCTGGGCTGGAGGCCCGTTCGCTATGGACGGCGCTCGCCTTGTCCTTTCCTATGTGACACCAGAGGCCCAAGAGGCTGAGAACCAAACCACCCCTTGCTGGCCACCATTCCTCTGGGTCTGCCCCACTCCCTCTGAGCTGGAGATATCAGAAACCCAGGGCTCAGCTCTCTGACTGCACCGAGTGCCAGGCCTGGGCTCTTTCCCTGTGGCTGCACTGCGACCGTCACCACCCCTGAAACTCTGAAAAAACACAACTTCAGCAGCTTGTGGGACCTGAATCCCCCACTGTCCACTCCAGCCCCCAAAGCCCAGGCGGTTTCACTCAGCCCAGGCCGGCTCTCGGTGGGTCTCAGCCGCTGCAGTCCAGCTGACCGGAGGCCGCCCGTGGGGAAGTCCCACCTCGGGCCCCGCGGCCTGGTACCTTGCATTTGAATGGCTTCACGGGCGAGTGGACAATCATGTGGGTCTTGAGGGTTTGCTTCTGCACGAAGGTCTTGAAGCAGATGTGGCACTGGTATGGCCGGACGCTGGTGTGGATCAGCATGTGCCGCTTCATGTTGGCCTGCAGGGTGAACTCCCGGCCGCACACCTCGCACTTGAACTCCTTCACGCCCTGCGGGGGAGGGAGGGGGGAGGATGGTCAGAGGCACGCAACGGGCACGGCCTCTGGAAGTGTGTGCGTAGGGACCGCAGCGTCAGAGTGTGCGCAGTTCTGGGAAATGACTTCCTGGAGGGTTCTGAACAGGGACCACTTAATTAAAAGCACTGGGAGCATGTCCACTTAGGGGCAGGACCGCTTACTCCAGGAAGCCTTCCAGTAATAGGTAGAGATTGGCTGGGTCTTATTGGTCCTACCCACATACCTGCTGTCTCCTGCCCACCAGGGCAGGTGTCCACACAGGTCATTCATTCATTCACCAGAGCCCATCCACTGACCCCTGAGCACTTTCCAAGCCCCCTGGTGATAAGCACCACCTGCAGCTCTTGACCGCATAGCCGCTCAGGCGCTCCCTGGAGACTCCCACTCAGTGGGCCCAGGGAATTTCAATCCCAACATGGCCCCAGGTGATTCTTATCATCGATGAAGTTTGGGACAGCGCCCCCGGAGACAAAGACTCCGGGGAGAACCCTCTGGTTTGGACTGTCAGCACGCTTCTCCATGGAGGTGAGCCCCGAGCAGGAGAGGTGCTGGGCACAGAGGGTCCAATTCATCGTCTGGGGAGGAGAGTTAGGGCACAAGCTGCGGGCTCATCTCTTTGCTGGATAGTTCAGTAGAACCCCAGTGGGACAGACACGTTTCTGTGGTCACAGCCGCTGTCCCCATGGCTCTCTTGGTGCAAAGTCTCGTATTACAACCTAATGGTTTCCACGTCAGTTTCTCTTAGCAGACGGGCCACACGTCTTGTACACTCACTGGACACATGGAGGATGTGAATGACCACCAGGGGGCCCTGCCCTTTGGGAGCTTACTCTGTAAGCGCATGCTATGCACACTGTACACATTTAGGCTGAGGGCAGGGACGTTTTCAATTTTATTAGCCTTTGACTTTTGCTTTCAGCTTTTCTTCACAGTCTCACTTATCTTTCAACAGCTTGTGGGCTTGCAGGGATTTTTAAGTTCCCTAGTAGAGAAGAAAGATGGCAGGTCTATAGCACATGTACTTGTCACTCTCCACGCTCACCCCTGCAGGCATTAATAATCAATCATCTGGTTTCCAGCCAGCCCCAGGTTCGGCCTCAGAATCCTTCTTAACATCACACTCTAGGCAGCTACACCAGGTGACTGCAGGAGCACCTGCAATGAAACCTACACATCATCTCTGCTCTAGCGGAAAAAGTTCCCAGGGCTGGGGAAGGCTGCAGGCTTGGCCTGGCACGCTGCTACTCCCCCGCTCACTGTAGGGTCCACCGGGAGAGGGAAGGACACAGTTTGACCTGGAGCATCTCTAAGGCTGCCATAACGGAGAGAGGAGGCTCTGCACACTCGGCTTCAAAGCGTGAAGTGGGTTGGATTTCGGGTAGAAACCACAGCCAGGCCGAGCGCCAGAGGGCGACTGTGGGACCCGAGAGCGAGCAGAACAGTGTTGTTCAATTTTCCATCACCACAGACCGTTTTGCCGGGTTTAGCCATATTCCAGACCGAATCGGACTTTTCCATAACAAACATTTTTCCTTACATTTATTCCCTTTAAAAAGGAAATATATTCAGCTTTTTCTTAAAGGGAAGTCACAGGTTGTGAGAGGCGTTTATAGTTAGGAGGAGCAAAGGAAGCCCTCTGGACTTCTGACCATCTCATCTGTCTCCCCGTGGCTTCCCGGCCTCGGTCCTCCCATCTATAAAGCAGGGAGGGTAGGTGACTTCAGTGGTTCTCCAACTGTGTTCCTTGGGGCCTGCCAGCATTCCGCAAACATTTCCCTCAAAAGGTTTCTTAAACAAGTAAGGTTTTACTATTTCAAAAGCTACCTTCAATTATATTTTTTCCTAATGCTCATCAAAATAAATACGTAACTGTAAAAGTAAATGTTCCTCCGTGTACCATGTATGTTACCACCTCAGTGATCTCATCCAGTCCTTCGGGAAGCACTGGATGAAAGGCTGGAGGAGGAGAAGGCAGCGCCCCCATGGAGGAGCCCCTGCGGGCCAGGGCCCCGCGGGAGGAGGCCTTACCTTGTGGGTGAGTGAGTGCTGCTTGAGGTGGTGGATCTGGCTGAACTCCATGCCGCACTCCGTGCACACGAAGGGCCGCACGTTCTGGTGCTTGAGCATGTGGTTCTGCAGCTGACTGCGGTAGTGGAAGGACTTGTCGCACTCGAGGCACTGGTAGAGGGTGGGGCCCTGGTGGGAGGCCAGGTGGCGCTTGAGCTGGGTCAGGGTGGAGAAGTCCAGGCCACACTCGACGCAGACGTGGCAGCGGCCGCTCTCGTGCTTCACCTCGTGGGCCTTCAGCTCGCTGGGGTAGGCAAAGCCACGGCCGCAGAAGTGGCAGCTGTAGGGCTTGACCTCCGAGTGCAGCAGCATGTGGCGCTTGAGGTGGCTGGTCTGCGTGAAGGCCTTCTGGCACACCTGGCACTTGTGGGGCCGCGTGCCCTGGTGCGTGAGCAGGTGCGTCTGCAGGTGGCTGGGCTGCTTGAAGAGCTTGCTGCAGTGCGGGCACGAGTGCGGCTTGATGCCGTTGTGGCCCAGGATGTGCGTCACTAGGTTGTACTTGGACGTGTAGGACTTCTCGCACATGCGGCACTGCCAGCGCTTCTGGCGGTCGCCCGCCTCCACCAGGTAGGAGTCGTCGATCTGCACGTTGATGTCCAGCCGGTCCAGCTGGGCCTTCTTGTGGCGCTCGGCCGTCGAGCCTGCCGCGTCCGCCTCGAACTCGGCCGGTTCCTGCCACACGAAGCCCTGCTCCGGCTTCACGGGCTCCGGGGACTCCATGGCGGGAGCCTCGGGGTCGCTCAGCGGGGCCAGGGGCGCCGGCTCGAAGCCGCAATCTGACGGCAAGGCCTCGGGCCCGGGCAGCGCCACGCCGGGCTCGGGGAAGCCGTGGCGCGCCGGCTCGGGGAAGTGGGGCTCGTAGGCGGCGGCGGCTAGTTCGGGCCGGGGTGCTCGGGCGGGAGGCCGCGGCGGCCGGGGCTTGCGGCTGAAGGCGCTCAGGTCGATCATCTTGACCGCGCTGCTCTGCACCAGGGCCTCGCAGCCGCCCCCGGCCGCCTGCGCGGGAGCCTCCGCGGGGCCCGCATCCTTGTCATCGCCGGGCACGGACACCTCGTACACCTCCTGCTCCTCCTCCTCCTCCACCTTCTCGAACTTGACCTTGGGCACCAGGCGCACGGGCGGCCGCGTCTTCCGCCGGGTGTGCTTCTCGAAGGCCGCCTCCACCTCCAGCACCTCCTCCTCCGCCGGCTCCTCCAGGGCGCGCCCGTTGCAGGCCAGCTGGTAGACGTCGGGGCCCGGGGTCCTGGGCTCCCCGACAGCCGCCCCGGACAGCTCAGGCCCCAGGTCCGGGTAGAAGGCTTCGGCGCTTATGGTGGCTCCGAAGAGCTCATTTTCCGAGACCAGGCCCAGCACGGCAGCCTGAGCCAAGGACAGCACCACCACGGCATCCGTCTGTGTCCCTGAGTCCATGAAGCCCTCCATCCCTCGGCGGCTGGCTAGGAGGGCATCGCTGTGGGAGCAGAAGGGAACGTCACTACGGCTGCTCGGCACTGCACAGACAGACCACAGACAGACACACATTCAGCAAGGGCTCGGCGACTTCCGGTGTCTGTCCCTGACCGCTTTCTACTCCTGCCTTGGGAACAGGACACACTAATTACGCGGAGCAAGGACACCCTCTGTGAATCTGACCATCTCTATCTCCTAGGGATCTGGAGTAAGCCCTGCCGGCACCACTCCCCCCGCCGCGGCTGGCCTCAGTCTTCCCATCTGTAAGGCAGGGAGGGTGGGTCTCATCAGTGGTTCTCAAACTATGTTCCACGCATCCTTCAGGAGTGCCTCAAAATTCGGATTCAGTGTCGCAAAAAATATTCTTCTATTTTTAAAAACCTATTTTAGAAAACCCATCTACTTAAATGTAATATAGACTGCATTCCTACACATTCAGTTGCCCTGCTGGCTTTGTTGCCAAGGTAATTAATTTTGCACAGACCTTGAGACTGTACGGTGAGGTGTTAACCAACTGTCACCATCTGCGACGGCTTAGCCATATAAACGAGGTGTTTGGTTTTTAAAAAAAAAAAATATATATATATATATATATATATATACCGGGCAAAAACAAGGCAATGCAAAAAAATAAACTAGGTGGTGAGGCCAATCTCAGAGGGCACTCCCCACCTGTCAGCCTGATGCTAAACGTCTGTGGCGGTCACCACAGGTCATTGTTCTTGATGAGCTAAACGTTATAATTTAAATATTTAAATTTATACTGATGGGAAAAACATAGCTTTTATCTGATTTGTACTGGAATTCTAGGTAAGATCTGATTGGAAAGAAGGGCTCTGTGATGGCTAACATGTCTGAGACAACTGTTGGGAAACGAATGCTAAAACCGGATCCCAGGTTCATGGTCACGCTCTCTGATCTAACCACTTCTTCTAAAAGAGCCAATGTGCCCACCTGCCCAGGTCCAGACCCCGGGTGCTTCCTGCCTTTCTCGGGGCTACAGCTGTGCCTGTGAGCTCTGCAGCCTGGCCTTCACATGCTGCCGGGTCCCCCACCCCACTGAGCTCCTGGCTCCTCCCACCAGCCTCCCAGGCTTCTCCCAAACTCCACCTGTTCAGGGCCTCCCCAGGACTTTGGTGGCCCAGGGAGCAGTGCATCCCGGATGTGGGAGGGCCTCCTCCCTGGCCTCGGACACTCCTTGTGATTGGACCCCCGCCCCCAGCTCAGCGCCCCGCATGTCAGAGGCACTCCACGGAGAAGAGGAAAGACATTACTGGGGTGGCTCCTGCCCGCCTCGCCTGCTTTCCTCCCAGGACCGGGGTCAGGCACATGGCCTGGCGGCGGCGGCCCTTCCTCAGGAAACCGGCGCCCGGCCTGGTGTCTCCCTTCCCCCACAGCCCAGCGGAGCTTCCCCTTCCTGAAGCCGACTAAAAATAAAATACCCTAGACAGGAATTCAGCCTCCTTGAAAGGGACACTAAAGATTAAACTATTAAGCTGAAAGTGGGGCTCTTGGGGAGGGGTGAGATGGAATGGAACCTCTGACACCAGTCCATCTGGAACAGGCTGGAGGGGCTAAACCTGACTCAGAGACCACGCCCACCCGCCCACTGGAAAGAGCACTCAACTGGGAGTCAGCCAGCTTGGCCACAAGTCTCAGCCCTGTCATTAACAAATGACTAAGCAAAGTCACTTCTGAGCCTCAGTTTCCCCATCTAATACATGGGGATGAAGACACCTCCCCATGGAAGGGCTGTGAGAGCCCGGAGGACAGGACGTGGGTGAAGGGGCTCCGATAATTCTAAAGCCCTCGGCAAGTGAGGAATCACTGTTATTATGTCTGCCCCGATCTTGGAAGAGGCCGTTTCTGATGAGAGCCACAGAGTGGAGGCAGTTCTCCATTCTGGGGTCCCAAATTCAGCAAAGGTTTGGGTGATTCAGCAGACATCCTCCGGGGACCAAGAGCTCATTCATTCATCCGTCCGTCCGTCCGTCCATCCATGCATCCATTCATTCATTTGTGCGAGAAGTATCTGCTGAATCACCGCCATGGGCAAGGCCCTGTGCTGGGAGGTGCAGGGCGGAGGAGGCAGGGTCCCTGCCACCTGGAGGCCATAGAGGAGGCCGCTGTGCCCACCACAGCCACCCGGTGGGAAGCGGCACTGCCTTGGCCGCAGCGGCCTGTCTGACACGGCGCCGGCAGCCCCCGGCAGCAGCCCTCGTGTCGGCTGCGGGTTTGAACAAACAACAAACTCGGCATTTTTTCTGGACTTCCCCAAAGGCAGGCCCAGCAGAGGGGAGAAACTGGCCTTCAACAGTGGGGCCCATGCCAGGGACTCAGCCCTGGATTCCGAGTCCAAATCCAGGCTTTGCTCTCTTGTGGTTCGGCGCATGCCCCGCCGTGTCCCAAGCCTCAGTTTCCTCGTCTCTATGAAGGGGTACGCAGTGCCCGAGTGCGTGTAGTGAGGAGATGAGGTCAGGCTGTCAGTGTGGATGTTAGTTCCCTTCCCTGTCTGTTCCAACCGAGCCCCAACACCCGGCACCACCTCCTCCTCAAAACCTCAAGGGAAGGGGAGCGAAGAACCATGAACATGGCTCCATCGGTGGAGGAGCCCGCGAGAAGTCAGGCAGCGCCTGCCAGTGGGAGCTGGGCACAGGGCTGGTGTGGTCCCCTGCAGGGAGGGGCATTTACCATCCCTGTTAGGAGGGAGCTCCTGAGCGTGAAAGGGACCACTCCTGACAATCACACCAGGACCCCTGGTGCAAGCCGAGCCTGCCCCCCGCTACCTGGCGAGCCCTCCCTATGGGGACAGGCGGGCGGTTTTGACTCTGGTGCTGAGGACTGAAAGGGGACCTGCCCAGAGTCCGTGCCCCTGTGTGATGCATGCCCAAATTGGGGGGACGTGGGAGTGCCAACAAGGAACCACAGACAGGTGGAAGGGCCAGCTTCCTCTTACTGAGTGCTCACAGGTCCCAGGCGAGACATTTAATCCTAACAACAACCCCACTGGGGGTGCAGGTGGGTGTGGTGTGCACCCCATTTCACAGCCCAGGAAACGGGTCTAAGTGACATGTCAAGAGTGCTCTGTCAGTCAGGGGCAGAGCTGGGCCTGCCCCTGGACCTGTCTGGCCCTGTCGCCCTGCTCTGCTCCTTCAGCTATGCTACCTGTGAGGTCACGTCCTGGCTCTGGGCCTGGCCTCCTGGCTCACAGGTGCCCCTGCCCACCCCAGATTACGAGGAGCCAGTGGGAGCGCGTGGGCAGGCCCTGGGCAGACTGCGATGTGAGGCCTCAGGCCTGTTCCTGTCTGGCTGGTCCAGGGGCCCACCCAGACTGGGGAACTGGAACCCCCAGAGGGCAGCCAGAGGGCCCCCTGGGTCTCCACTCAGACAGCACTTCTTCCTGAAGGCTTCATCCAGATCTGCCAGCTGGCCAGGCAGGCCCCTGCTCCCTGTTACAGTGGATGCCACCTGCCCGACCGGGACACACAGTGCCCTGTAAGCACACCTTTAATGGGGCTTATGGGGTGGGCTGGGCCTCATGTCCATGCTGCCCAGTTTCTGGGGCAGGGTGGCCAGGCAGGCCCTGCGTGCGTGTGCATGTGCGTGTGTGTGTGTAGGAGGGAGGGGCTCTGTTTGTGGAGACAGAGGCCAAGAGAAAGACGAGGGAGGGAATCTAATTTACCTGCATTTCGCATGCGTGCTCTGTCTATCACACAGAGAAATGAGCAGTGGCGAGCCGGGCTCTGCAACCCCGGCATCACTATTCCTCCTCTGGGCCATCGTTTTGCTCTACTGCCCCCTCTGGATCCTTCTCACAAGCTCCAACCCTCCTGTTTTATGCCCCGGCATGGAGCTGCCCAGGGCAGGAGGAGAGCCTGCCAGGTGCGCACCACCTGTGTGCTGGGGTGCCCCCCAACAAGGCCCCTTTTTGTCATCTGCTGGGGGGGGGGCCCTTGAGGCCCCTCCCTCCCCAGGGTAAGGCCTCTCCCTACTCCTGGAGCTTGGGTCTCAGAACAAAAGCTCTCCACAATGTCCAAGAGGAAGGGGAGCTCAGACTGCCCGGGGCTCTCCAGGGCTCTCCAGGGCTCGGGAGGGGCGTCCACCAGCAGGGACGCATGGGCCTCCTGCCAGGCCCCCTCGGTCCCCAAGGGGGAGAGAAAGGAAATGGCAAAGGCAGGGAAATAGAGTAGCTGCCTGATTGTAGTTTAAATTGTAGTTTAAAGACTTGTGCTGGGAGTGGAGGGGGGAAGGGAGGCCACAGCAGAGAGAGAGAGAGAGAGAGAGAGAGAGAGAGAGAGAGAGAGACAGGGAGCGAGGGAGGGAGGGAGAGGAAGGGAGGGAGGAGGAAAATGAAGAGACAGGGAAGGGGGAGGGGGAGTCCATGAGACAGGGGAGGGAAGAAGGGAGGGAGAGAGAGAGGCGGAGGAGGCCAAGAAACAAAAGCAGAGGAGGGGGAGGGGAAGGAGGAGAGCAGAGAGAGAGGAGGGACTGTGCGGTGACACCAGAAGCCCAGGGCTGGCCTATTTCCCAGGGCTCAGCATCACCCGCTCTAGGGCCTGAGGGCTAGGCCAGCCCCCATGGGGAGGGACCCAAGTCTCATCCTCTGAGGTCCAGAAGGAGGCCTGTGCCACCCGCGCAGGGACCTGGGCCCCCCAGAGGCCTCCCCTGTTACTTCATCTACTGCTCCACTGGGGTTCCTGTGAACAGTGACACAAGCTTGTCAAATGAATTAACGAGTGACTTGTTATGGGCAAGCTACCTGACCCCTCAGGATCTCAGTTTCTTCATCTGTAAAATGGGCACAAGAGGCTTCTTGGAACCTCAAGGGTGGGTTAACCTCTAGGTTAACCTCAAGGCCCTTGGCCTACCTGCCTGTCATCCAGGGTCCCTCCCTAAGACCCCCTTTTCACACCCCTGCTCTCAGGGGAGGGTCGGGGAGCTACAGGCGGCCAGTGTCCCTGGAACACAGACGGTGGGACAGAGCTCTGGTGGGTGGCACTCGAGGCCTGGGCTGCCTTGAGGCTGGTGGGACAGGAGTCATTTTGAAGAAAGAACCAACAGGACTTGGTGACCACCTGGCTATTCTTTGACTCACTCCCACCCCCAGGGACATCTCAAAAACCAACTGAAGACATGGCAATGCGCTGTGGCTTCTGCCAGCCCAGCCTTGGGATGTCACCAAACATCCTGTGGTCGACTTGCTTTAATGGCGATTTTTGAGAGCCTGCTCCCCAGCACTGACTCCTCGGGGCCCCGGGCATAGGCTGGGAGGACAGGTTGCCCCTGGGCCCTTCATGCTGGCCTTGAATCACCAGGCGGCTCAGAGGCTGTGGTCTCCAGTCCTGCAACTGAATCTTTCTGCCCATCAGCAGCTGTACTGTTGCGGGGTGTGTGTGTGTGTGCATGCATGTGTGTGTGAGCCTTGTGTCCCTGGGAGCCCCAGGCCTTGGGTTGGGGAGAAGCTGAGCCTGGAGTGGGGCGGGACAGGTAGCTGGGCCCAGGGAGGGGAAAGGAAGTCCTAGGGGTGCACAGGGCTGTGAAACACTCCTGGGACTTCAACGTGCGGCAGAACCACCCTCTTTGTTTCCTCTGTGCCCTCCTCGAGGCAGCCTTAAAGGGAAACCCCCGGGAAGGAAGAGGAAGCGAAAGCAAAAGCTGGAGCCTGTGCAAACCTCAGGGCTCTTTGCCACAGTCTCACTTCTCCCGGCCCACAGGGCCTCACTCGACTCGGCAGCGCGAGGCCAGCGCGATGGGGCGTCAGGGGTGCGGGCAGGGCGGCCGGGGGGACGGTGTGAGTCTCTTCCTTAGAGGATTCTCTCTCTGCCTCAGCTTCCCCTTTTCTCTGTGGACAGATTTGCTGAGCCCCGCCACCAAGAGCCAGAGTGGCTGGGCCACTGACACACAGCTACTAACCCACAAACCACACGAGGGCCTGATGCTCACCATGCATAGCCACTTCTTTTTATAGATAAGGAAACTGAGGCCCAGGGAGGGAAGGGACTGGTCCAAGGTCACACACAGAGACATTGGCAAAGTAAGGACTAGAATGCAGGTTGCTGGCTCAGAAGCCCACACTCAGCCACACGGCCTAGACGGTGGAGTTCCCATGCCTTAGCTGGCTGCCCAAGGCTGCCCCAGACAGGCTCTGCCTGACCCTCCATCAAGGCTTCCTGTCGCTTTGCACCACACACACAAACACACACACACAGCTATCTCCTACCACGGGGTCTTTGCACAGGCTCCTCTTCTAGGACTTGCCCTTCCCTGCACTGGGTGAACATCCCTTCATCCTTTAGGACTCAGTGCAGGCAGTGCCTCCTGGGAAACCTTCCTCAGCCTCGGGGGCGGGGTGAGGGCCTCTTTCACAGCCTGAGAACATGGGGTTAATTGTATGTGCAGACTGGGCTAGGCTGTGGTGCCGTTATTGAGTCAAACACTGATCTAGACGTTGCTGTGAGCCATTTTGTTGACGTGATTAACATCTATAATCAGCTGACTTTAAGTGGAGCGAGTTACCCTCCTTCTTGTGGACAGGCTCATCCAATCAGCTGAAACCTTGAGAGGAAAACTGAGGTTTCCCAGAGAAGAGAGAATTCTGCCTCAAGACCGTCTCACAGCAATCCTGCCTGAGGTGCCAGCCTGCCCTGCAGACTTCGGACTTGCCAGTACCCACAACTGTGTGAGCCAATCCCTTAAAATAAATCTCTTTCTCTGCATATGCGTCCTCCGGGTTCTGTTTCTCTGGAGAACCTGACACAGTCACGTTAATTCATGACTGTATCTGACTGTGGGTCATCTCCCCCACCAGACGGTCCCCTCCAGAGGACAGGGTCTGTAGGGGGACAGAGTGGGTCCAGCAGAGGAGAGAAAGATACCAGAGTAGGGACAGGGGAAGAGAAAAAGCCAATGGACCCAGAATGAAGGGACAAATGAGACCCACGGGGAAAGCCTTGCCTGAGAGGTCTACACAAGGTTTGCTCTTCTCTGCCCCTTGACCTGCCTCCCCTCCAGGACAGTGCTGCCTCCCTGCCAGGGGTGGCCTCCAGGCTGCACAGAGAAGGGCCTTGCTCTGGCAGAGTCCCCAGGGGCTGGGCCCAGGAGCTCTGAGCTCTTCACACCTGACACCCTTGCAGGCAGGACAGTCCCTCCCACAGCAAGGCCTCTTGGGAGAGCCCTTCCCCCGCTGATCTCCCCAGCCTGGGGGCTCCTAGACCCATCCTGGGAGGGCTTGGCTACCCTAGAGTGGCCACTGGCCCTGGCTCCACAGGGTCCGAATGGCACTGTCTGATTAGAGGACCAGTGCCCGAGCCTCGTCCCGGGCCAGTCAAACCAGAATCTCTGGGTGTGGGGCCTAGCATCCCATTCCCCAAAGCTCCCCAAAGGGTTCTGAGTTTCCGAATTAATTAGTAAGAGCTGATGAGCACTCTCATAGTGACCTGGCCTTGAGGGTGAATTAAGCGTGCCCCCCCACACTGTGAAAACCGTCCCCAGGTGGGCTCCTTCCTCCCCCTCCCCTAAGGCAGCTGCCGGACCCCCAGCCCAGGGCTGCCCAATGCAGCCCCCCGTGTCCTCCCCAAGGCGGTTCATACAGGAGCTGAGCCCAGACCTAAGGCCGGCGCCTCCCCACACCCCTGAGTGTCTCAGGCCTAACAGCTTCCCCTCCTGGAAACACAGCCAAGCATCGAACGTCACACCCTCGACGATAGGAGCAGAGCCCAAGGAACACGCAGAGGTGGGGTCGGGCACAAGCCCGGAGGCAGAGGCCCTGAGGGAGCGGGGGCGCCCCCAGGGGAGGATTGAGGCACCCTCAGGGGTCCCAGCAGCCCTGGACCCTTCAGGGGCCCTCGCTGTCCCCGCGTCCTGAGGAAGTTGGGTGGGTCCCTGATCCTTGCAAAAACGAGCCTGCCCAAACTCACCAGGCATCCGCTGCGCACATTCCCCAGGCAAATGCCAGCCACCCGCAGAGCCACACACAGCACCCAGGCAGCTGCCCCCGGGGCGGGACGGAGCCATGCGGGCCCTCTGACCTGGTCCCCAGGAGCTGTGGGCCTGGCATTCTCCGGCTGACGCCTCACATGCCCCCCGGGGCAGACATGTCTGTTTCTTTATCACAAAGGAGGGAAGCGGGGCTCTCCCACAGCAGGACAGTGGCCTCCCTAAGGCCCCTCGCCCTGGCCACTTTGGCTTGTACCCTCAAGGTGGGTCTTGGAATCCTCATCAGCAGGGCTTCAAGGAACTTTGGGGACCCTCCTGTCCCCAAATGTCATTTTACAGATGTGGAAACTGAGGCCACAAGGCTCACACCCCACGACGGGGACTAACCCGAGAGCCCTTGATTCCCGGTGTGTTTCCTTCCATCCATGTCAAACAAGGCGGCCACCCCACCCAGGATCCCCACCAGGCTGCCAGTCTGCAGCCAGTCCAGACACCTCACCAAGGACCTATAAGAGCTTGCTCAATTGGTCTCTGCCTACGTGGCATCTTCACAGCACACCAATGGCCCCTTACTCATCCCCCTCCATCCACGCAGGCTTTTGTCATTTTCTTTAACAGACTTTCCTGTACGCACACCCTTTTCACATGCTGTTCCCCGTGCCTGGAATACTCTTCCTCGTCCCTCATCCTTCAGCTTTCAACTCGGGCATCACTGCCTCAGGCAGGCTTCCCTGACTCCCTTCTCCCCAACCACGTCTGGTCCCTCAAGCTCTAAGCAGTGATAAGTTCAATACTTTTCCTTCTCGGACCTTGTCACATGTTTAATGATAGATTCAAGTGTATAATTGCTCGCTCAATCTCTGGCATCACAGTTAGATCAGAGACTCCACAAGGCCAGGGCGGAGAACCTGTCAGTATGCTTGCCGCTGTGTTCCTAGCAGAGTGCACACAGAGAAGGAATCGTCGCCCTTTTTGAGAAGACCCATATTTGAGTGCAAAGAAAAAAAAGAGGCCCCTCACTGAGCCCCAGGTGGGAACCCCCGCCCCCAGCCTGGACTTCCTGTCTCTGAGCTTCAGGACCAGTGCCTGTTCCCAGGGGAAGGGACAGCAGGCCTCATGTTTCTGGAAGGCTCTGTTTCCTGCAATTCCAGAAGCAAAAAGCACGTTTGTACCCCAAACAAGTACATTCTGCTGGACCCAAAGATGACCAGCTGAATGTAACAGGGGAAAACAAACAAAACTCGGGCTCACAAGTTCACGGGACAAAGACAAGAACCACAGATGAAGAAACACCAGGAGCATGGACTGGGCTTGACCTCGGTCAGGCCCTGTGATGAGCACACACGTTTCCAGGTTTCCACGCAGCCCTCTGGGGAGGGAGCGCCATTTCCATCCCACAGCTGTGGAAGGTGAGGCTGGGTGGAGCAGACCCCAGCTGGGTCAGCCCAGGGCCCAGGCCCAGCTGTCTGCACGCTGCCAGCTCTGGGTGGGGATGAGCTTTCTGGGTTCCTGTCATCTTCCCCTGCTGACCTCAGTTTCCCCACAGGGGGGCCTGATTCTGGGAGCCCCTCTGGCTTCCCTTCCTCCTCACGGAGCCTCGTCTCAGGCCCCTCCCGCACCGAGCCCTCTGCTTCTCCATCCCGTCTTCCTCTCCCTCCATTCCTCCCCTCCTTCCGTTTCCGTGGCAACCCCATCCTCCTCTCTGCCGCTCGGTCCTGCGTTCCCATCTCTCTTTCCTCTTTCATCTCTCCCCTCATCGCAGTGTATGGTCCAGATCCCCCTCTGTCCTCTGCTTCTGGTCTCTCGCTCCCTTTTACTCTCCTTTTATCTCCTTCAGGGTTCTCTTGTCATCTCAGGGCGACATTTATTTATCTCTTGCTTAAAAAAAAGAAAGAAAGAAAGGAGGGAAAAAGAAACCCATTTCATCAGTCCCAGCCTTCTTTCTCTCAGGTCATCTCCAAGGGTCAGACTCAGACAAATCCCAGAATGGACCCCCTGCCTGCCACCATGCGGGCTCTCTATTGACCACAGCTATGGAAGGGAGGGAGAGAACACACAGGTGGCAGGTGTCCAGGGGGTGAGGGCTCACCCTCGGGACTTGGCCCTGCTTCCCTGAGGCCGGGCTGGGGGAGACCCTGGAGGCCCCCTGAGGACAGAGCAAGGCAGGACCTAGAGGGTGGGCTAAGCCAGGCCCAGCATCCTTCCCAGTGCTGGCCCAGCAGGAATCCCCCGCAGTTCAGGGAGAGCCCACCCACCCACGGCTCTGTGCTCCTCCTCCAGGCCCCACCTTGCCTTGCGGGAATGCGTGAACAAGACACAGTGCCTGGCCGCTGGCCCGGGCACACAGTGGATGCTCAGTGTACCCAGCTCCCCACACTCCAAAGCTTGTGGGCTCTGCTAACTGCATCTGTGTCTCCACAGTGTAAGGCAGAAGTGACGGTTGTCAGCAGCTTTCAATTTCCTTTCAGCCATCACTTACTGAGCTTCTGTCATGGACCAGGCGCACGATCCAGGCCACCCAGGGAGATGGGCATTTTAATTTTCATTTTACAGATGAGCAAACTGAGGCTTGGCAAGGCCATCACACGTAGGAGGTAAAGGCAGGATCTGAGCTGGTTAGAATCAGGTTTCTCCCCTTTTACTTCCTTCTTCCTGTGTTCAGGGGAGGGGAGGGTCACACGGACCCCTGGGCCAGCCTTCTCAATCCCTGCTTTCTACGTTTCTGTGTTTAATCTGGAGTGATCAGAAGCGACAGGAGAAACAAAGAGATTTACCACAGAAAACCAGGCAAGCCGATTATGGCTGTGGGCCCAGCATCCCAGTGACAGAGAAGAGATGGGCTGGTGGAAAACGGGAGCAAGTCCGCCAGGAAACGAAAGTCACATGGAGATGAAGGGGGCCCTCACCTTCGGGAGCCCTGCAGGCCGTGTGAGCATCTGCTGGAGTTGTGACGTGCTGCTAGGCCAGGGGGAGGTACCGGCCGCCCCTAAGTCCCGGGACCCAAAGGCCCCGCTGGAGGAGTTCCCGCCTGGCCCCGTTGGGTGCAGCTGGCAAGGCCTGGCCCCAAGATGCTCTGGGCCTGCCGAGCCCTCAGAGGTGCCAATGACATGACAGCTCTGCCTCTCCCCTAAAAGGCTGGCTTAGCACCTCAGGAGCCCCAGGAGCAGGCCTGGGGAGGAGGAGAGGGGAAGCAGCAGAGATGGGGGAATGGGGAAGAGCCCCTCGCTCTGTAGAGGAACCGAGGGAGAAGGACCCGGCCCTCAGGCTGGCAGGCCGGCCGGCACCACCTGCTCTGCCACTGCCGAGCTGTGTGGCCTTGGGCAGTTTCCTCAGTCCCAGAGGCCTCTCTGGGCCTCGGTTTCCTTGTCTGTAAGATGGGGATAGTGACATGAGAAGGATCCACCATGTATTGAGCCCCTCCTTCAGGCCAGACTTGTACCTGAGGAGGTCATGTATGTAAAGCAGGGACAGTGGCACAGAGGAGTTGAATGACCCTCCCAAGGTCACCAGACACACCAGAGAATAGGTGGAGCTTGGGTTCCATTATTAGGTGTAACTTAAATGTTTGTGCTTTTCAGGTAAGGGAGCTAAGGGGAATGAAGTGTTGGATGACAAGGCTGGTGCGTCATGAGGACTCAGTCACGAGGAGCTATGGCCATTATTGTTATTTCTCATTATCTACTCCACGGGCCAGGCTTGTGCCGGCGGCTGGTGGGGCATGAAGATTCCACCCTCAGCGACCTCACAATTTGGCTAGTGAGACAAGACTAAAAACCACGGAAGAGCTGAGCAAAGTATCAGAGAGGAAAGACGCACTAAATGTGTGGGGTACCACAGAAGAACAATGGAACTTTGCTTTTTTTTTTAAACCTAAGGGGTCGGGAACATTCTTCCAGGTAAACTGGCACTTTGGAGGCAACGGAGACTCAGAGCATGGGCTGCGGAGTTGGCCCCATCCGTTACACGTGAGTCTGTGTGAGCCTCAGTGCCCTCACTGGTGACACAGGGTAACGGTGCCCACTTCCCAGAGTTGTTAGGAGACTTCACTGAGCCCATTAGCCCTGGGAGCATGATCCGAGTGTTCGGTGCACAAAGGGCAGGCAGAGGGGTTGGGGAGGCCTAGAGATGCGAGAAGAGATGCAGGGAGAGATGCACACAGCCTGCCCAGGCTGGAGACACAGGATGGAGAAGGAAGGTAGAGAGGAAAGATGAGCACAGAGATGGCAGGGAAGGTGCCGAGGGACGAGCACGGGCGAGGAGCGTGGCCTGGGCACTGAGCCCTCTCCCTCTTTCCCACAGCAGCTGCGTGATTCATCCCAGGGCCTCCACCCCGGCAGAGCCCCTGGCAGCGGCTGCCTCCTGAAGCCGATGCCGTAATCAACATTTATTTTGCAGTCACCCACACATCCAACTTGAGTACAGATTTATGCCAGGAGATGAGCACAGAATGCCTCTCTCATTCACGTAATGCCTCCATGTATCTCCTTGGGGGAGGGATAGCTGGCGAAACATTTAGGCTGACAGTGTACACACGCAGACATCACACACATACGGCCGACCACACACGCTGTCATCAGCGGCGAGCAGGAACAACGTGCAAATGCACGCTTCCCTCAGTCCCCGACCAGACGATACTTTCACATGGTGAGCTGAGGGGCAGGACCATGAAATGGGGGGAAGCCCACGTGCACATGCCCACTTGAGGACCCCCGAAGTCTAGCTGGGGAGGGAAGATGCCATGAGGAAGGAGGGAGCCCACAATGCACTTGTGATCTGAGACATTCAGGGGAGAGACCCGGCAGAGAAGGCAGGAGGAGGCTGGGGCCACAGGATGGGGTGCCCCAGCCGGGCGCTGCGCTGTGGGTCTGTCCATCTGTCTATTACCAGGAGCTAATGGGGAGGGCTGAAGTGGGCCTCGGGATGCAGGCTGGAAGAGGGGAGCAAGAGGATGGAGGGTAGAGACAAGAAAATCCCTGGGGAGGCCTGGCTGGAGGGGCAGTGGGGCCTGGGAAGGAGAGTGGAGGGCAGGTCCCCATAGAGGGGCGGCCCACGCATGGCAGAGGAGAAAGTGCTCAAGTGGCCAGCTCAGCACAGAGTGGGAACTGATTTTCTTTTCAGTCCGGATCCTAAAGGATGACACTTAGGGGCTTTAGAAGACCTCATCTGTAGAGCGGTGGGCTCTGGGCCACGTGTCCCCAGGCGCTAAAACCGAAACGCATGTGGAGTTGTGACCCAAAGGCCAAAATGATTTTAGTGGAGGTGACTATTATGAAACAAGCAAAGGTCTGGCCTTCACTAGAGGTGTCTGTGGTGGAGGTGATGGTGTCCTCACCACTCACCCTGCTGTGGGGACAGCCTGTGGGGTCTGGGGACCCTCAGGGCAGGCCCTTGACTAAGGGCAGCAGGAGGCTCTGGAGGCAGCTCGGCCACTTCCCGTACGGCCCTGGACAAGCTGCTTCATCTCTCAGAGCCTCAGTTTCCTCAACTGTGCAATGGGATAACAGCTGCCTTTCCTGCAGGATGACAGAGAAGTTAAATAAGCTTATGCGGGTGACAGCGCCAGGCCTGGGGGCTGGCGTCTGGTAAATGGTAATTTCCTACTTCTACACTGCACTCTATGTACACACACGGTGTGACCCACCCAGGGCCCTGAGAGACCCGGCATGTTCTTCTTAGCACTGGAAACACCTGGAGTAAACTCCACGAAGGGGTGGCGGGAGCATGGCCACTTGAGAAAAGCAGCTCCTCTTTTTGGGGAGAAAAAGTAACCAAATCAGATGCAAGGAAAGAGATGCTGGAGAAGAACCCGGACTCAAAGGGAGGTTCCAGCTCAAGTCTGTGGCTCACGCGAGAGCCCTGGGTTGCCTAGGGACAGGCGCTCCGGACCCCAGTGCCAGAGTGGAGCCCTGGAGAGGTGGGAAGGGCTTTTGCGGCGGCTTGTAGAAGCCCTCGTCACAGACACTAGGCGAAATTTCACAACTCGTTAAGGCAGCTCAAAAGACCAAACTCCTAAACAAACTATAAAACCCAGCTCTCCTCACCAGAGTGTGGAGTCTTCTTCTGGGATCCCTGGGCACCTTCTCATCTCACCCCTGAGCAAAAGCAGCCCCAGTGGGTCACAGGGTGGAGGGGAGACTCCGAGAATGAGACCCCCCTGTGCTGGCCCCTGTTCCTTGACACTAAATGCCCAGGAGGCTTCCTGTGTGAAAATCAAGCACACTCACACACAACACACTCACCTTGCTGAGAGGCAAGGACTGGCTGGGCAGTGTCCTGGGCCAGGAGCACTCAGGGCGGAGTCCCTGCTGGGTGCCACAGCGCAGGATGAAACACAAGTTCTCCTGGAACTCAGAAAGACAGGCTGGGCATGGGAAGGAGCACATCCACTCACCCCGGCACAGCCCTCTACAGTTTACAAAGCGCTTCCCAGGCATGATGCCATGGGGTCCTCCCTGCCGGGTTCTGAGCAGGTATCCATACGGGCAGCATCTGTGTGGGCAACACTCTTGTTCTCATTCGACAGATGGCAAAATCCAGATGTCAGCGGACTGGCTGGTGGTCCTAAGAGTTACAGTGCCAGCCTGTGCCAACTCGAAGTGCATTATCTAATTTAATACTGACCATCACCCTCGTCCTACGGATAAGGAAACTGAGGCACAGAAAGGTTAAGAACGCCTTCAGAGCTGTGCTCCTGGTGACAGCTTCCAAGCAATGACAGTAGCATTTTGAAACTTCCATAGCAATTTGACATTGCCATGATAGCCAGGAAGGGTTGATAAGTCACCAGTCTGCGAGGATTAGAAATCATAACAATTAAGAGAAAAGATTGAGAAGCAGTGGTTTGGAGCTCACACTGGGACCTGAAGACGTGCGTTCAGATCCCAGGTCTGCGACTTCCCAGGGCTGTGACTCTCTCCCGGCTACACAGGGGTGGTACTGAGCACCTGCCTTCCCAGTGAAATATGCAAAGTGCTGGCAGCAGAACCCGCACCAGGCCTGGTGGCTCCTATTATTAGCACTGGGTAACTTGCCTGGGGCCACAAAGCCAGTTCCTGGAGGAGCCACGCTCCTTGATGCCAGTTCTCGAAGGAGGGATTGACCACCCGGTCCTCGGTCACCCTGGAAACTGGGGACCAGGAACCATGTCCGCCTCCAAAGGCTGTTCCCAAATGCAGAGCCCCGTGCCCCTGCCAGGCACCAGCTGCCTTCACAGGACAGGGTCCCCTTTCATCTCCAGGCCAGGGCGTGTGGGCGCCTCAATGGGGTGTGGGGAGATGTTCTTGCCTGAACTGGAAAAACCTGATGGGCAGCCGGCCCGCCCTGGCAGGCTCTCTGGCAGGCTCGGTGTTTGCCAGCAGGTGTCTCGAGAAGCAGGTAAGGGGCCAGGAAGGGCCGTGGTGGCCTTCCCCACCTGGCTCCAGTCTCGGATCTCCGGTCTCAGAGACTCTGCAGGGATGGTGCCCCGCTCCCCGGGCATCGTGATCCCTTTCCTGGAGTGGAAACCCCTGTGGTCCCCAGACAGCCACACTCATGCCACCTTTTCCCACGTCACCTTGTCTCAGTGACCTGGACGCAGAGGGAGGACACAGCCTTCTCCCCAGCCCTTTGGAGCCCCAGGCCCTCCTCCCCTGAAGCGTGTGTCACCCACCAAACTTGCACACAGTGGGTGCTCACCATGTGCCTCCTGAAGAAACCA
The DNA here is from genome assembly GCF_021613505.1 of Equus quagga. NCBI lineage: Eukaryota > Metazoa > Chordata > Mammalia > Perissodactyla > Equidae > Equus > Equus quagga. The sequence goes on along the minus strand of NC_060268.1, from coordinate 92,459,644 downwards.
CTCTCCGGGGGGTTCAGATTCACTCCCGGACACTCTTCCTCGACCTGGGCCTGCTGTCTGGCCTGGTCACCACCCCTTCCTGCTCGTGCCACCCTCCCTGCCTGGCACCGTCTCGTCCCTCCACCTTCCTGCATGGGCCCTGCCTGTCTTCCTTGGGGAGGATGTCGCCCCTTCCCTCACTGCCCCTCCCCCCTTGGTACGGGCCTCTCCGATTTAGCACTTGGCCGTGTGCAGTGCTGTGTCCACTCCACTGCTAAGGACAAACTCAATTCACTCTCCGACAAACATTTAGGAGGTGCCCACTATGAGTCCGCCGTGCTGGGTGTGGCAGAGGAGGAGACAGAGGGCTTGCTTGCGGAGGCCCCAAGGGCCCAGATCTCCAGGCCCAGTGGCTTGAGCCGGCACACCCCAGCCTGCAGCCCTCGATCCACGTCGCCCAGGCCGCACAGCCCAGGCCTCCTTCCCAGAGTTCCCTGTTTCCCCAAGTGTTCTGGCCATTCCTGGGGCCCCTGGGCAATTCTGGGCTAGACTGAGGTCCTCATGGTCCCGGGAACCTAGAGCTGCAAACCTACCCCTTTCTCCTACGCTCTGAGGAGGGGTGAAGCATCTTCCAGGCCTGCAGCCTGAGGCCCTCCCCATGCAGGAAAGAAATGGGCCCCAGAGCCAGCCCCTGTCTCCTCTAGGCCTGCCCCCCATCCCCCTTCGGTCAAGCCTGTTCCACTCACACCCCTTCCCTCGCAGGCACCACGGCCAGGCTGCAGCTCCTGCCGATGCCCGGTCTCTCGCCTTCCCTCCACTCCCTGAACAGGAGCTCAAGTCCTACGGCCTCCATCGCCTCCTCAACCCCTGCTCTCTGTTGCCTCCACTGAACCTAAATTGTCCTCTCGAAGGTCACAGGTGAGCCTTTGCCAAACACAGAGGCTCTGGTTCAGGCCTCCTCTTGACCTGGCAGCCGCCCTGCTGTCCCCATTGGCTCTGGCCACTCACAGCTGCCCCTCTCTCTGCCCACTTCTTCCCCCTTCCATCCCAGTGGTCCGGGGCTCAGGCCTCAGCCTTGGCTTTCTTACCTGACAGGCGCTCCCCTGGAGAAACCCTCTTCCCGTGGCTTCGACTCTCACCTCTGTGCTGATGTCACAGACATACCCCTCTACCCCAACTCTCACCTCCCTGCTGATGTCACAGACCTGTCC